>NW_028182181.1:1497500-1525000 GCF_964271855.1 Acomys minous | reverse complement strand
TTTTTTCCCCCTGTCATTATGGTTAATTTAAAAGTTTATTTTCAATTTAAAATATTTATTCATTATTATGTGTACAGTGCTCCATCTGCCTGCGTGTATGCCTGCACGCCAGAGGAGGACGTTAGATCAAATTATAGATGGCTGTGAGCCACCGTGTGCTCGCTGGGAACGCAACTCAGGACCTCTGGAGGGGCAGTCAGTGCTCTTAACCTCTGAGCCACCTCTCCATCCAGCTCTTAATTTTTGTTTTTCGTTTTCAGAGAGCGAGTTAAGCCTTTATGTGGTTTGTCTTTTCATGGAGCAGCGAGGGAACTGTGTAGATCAGAAGAGGCTTCCCTATAATTCTGTACATGCACATTGGGGTTAAGTTCTGAAACCAGAACTTAAAGAAGCCAGCTCGGTGTGGTCCTGTAGGCCTTGAATCCCATAGCTCTGAAGGCAGAGGCAGGTGAAACTCTGTGAGCTGGAGGCAGGCCTCATCTAGTTAGGGATTTCAATGGTTCCACGTGGGGTACGGAGACTACACTAAATAAAGGACCAGTTTACCCTTGATAGATAGCTGAATAAAGACTTAAATATGTACTTGGAAAAACCAAACACAGAAGTCCACCTGTCTCTGCTGTGATTACATGAGGAAACTATGATGCTTGGCCTCCATTTGTCTTTCTGTCTGTGTATCTTACTTATCTAAGGTTTGTGGAGATAGACTCTCTCTCTCTCTCTCTCTCTCTCTCTCTCTCTCTCTCTCTCTCTCTCTCTGCCCCCCTCTGGCTGTCTTTGAAACTGATGTGTAGATGACCTAAGGTTGGAACTCCCAGGACTACCTAGAAACTTTCTTGGAGATAAAGAGCTGAAAGGACCAGCATGGTGGCACACGCCATTCATCCCAGCACTTGGGAGGCAGGGGTAGGTGGATCTCTGTGAGTTTGAGACCAGCCTGGTCTAAAAACAGAGTTCCAGGACACCCAAGGCTACCCAGAGAAACCCTGTCTCAAAAAACCAATATAAATAAGTAAATAAATAAATGAAATTAAAGGAAGCAGGGCCTGGTGGTGCATGCCAGGACAATTAATTATATCTGCTTTATTTTATTTTTTTTCTTATGACTAATGCCATGAAAAATTTAAATATTCAGTGCATTGCTGCCACCAGGCCTGGCTCTTTCCTTTCTTCCTTCCTTTCCTCCTCCTCCTCCTCTTCCTTCTTCTCCTTCTAATATATATATTTTTTCGAGCCAAGGTTTCTCTGTTTTAGCCTTGGCCTTCCTGGACTCACTTTGTAGACCAGGCTGGCCTTGAACTCACAGCGATCCGTCTGCCGCTGCCTCCTGAGTGCTGGGATTAAAGGCATGCGACATCACGCCCGCCTTTACTCCCGGCGCTTGGGAGGCAGAGGCCGCTGGGTCTCCGTGAGTTCCAGGACAGCCATAGCTGTTGCACAAAGAAACCCTGTCTCGAAAAGCCACAAAAAGAAATAAAAAGAAACGAAATAAAAGTAAAAAATGCCTCAGGAGGGGTTAAAAGCACTGGCTGCTCTTCCAAAAGTCCTGAGAGGCAAGCAGAACACTCCACTCTTAATCCAGAAATTAATCAGAAACTGAAAGAAAGAAAAACAAAATGAAAGGCCCCAGCTGAGAGGGAGGTCTGGTGTGGCTCCTGTGGTCTCATTTTTAAAAGAGCAAAATAGGGCTCAATGGAAATCTGGCGTGTTCCATGGGTAGATGGGGACCTGGAGGATCTAAACTAGAAATGGTTTGTTAAAGTATACATATGTGATTCTTCTAAGACTTATATACAGCCCAGCATGCATACGAACACACACACATCTTTAAAGATAAATAACAAAACAACCGATTCTGTCTTTGTAAATGCACTCATTGTAGATTTTCTTGTTTCATCGCGCGCGCGCGCGCGTGTGTGTGTGTATGTGAGTGTGTGTGTGTCTGTGTGTGTGTATGTGCTGAGTAACCAGTCACAGTCTATGACCACTGCCTCTGACGTGCTGAGATTGGTTTTTGACCCCGTTCTTCCTTCTTTCCTTCCTACCTATCTCACTCTCAGCAGCCATTTCTTTCCTCTTCAAGAGGACTGCTTCCTGAAAACCTTAAATAAGTCACTTCTAGGTCATGCTAGAGGGGACTAGGATGGACCCCAAACCATTTCACATAAATAGTACCCTGAACGATAAGAAAAGGCATCGGCTGCTCTGTCTTTTAGTCTCGTTGCTCTCCTGTTTATGATAGAGCCTGTATGTGAACCTATACATTTCTTTCCCCTGTAAATTATATTCCAAAACAAATGACCGCTTGTAGTGGTCTTTTGTTGTTGTTGATGTTGTTAATTGTTTGTTGGTTGCTTGGTTATTTACTTTTTTTCTTCTTCTCTTTTTTATTGAAAGGGTGGGTATACTTTCTATATCAGGAGAAAGAGCCTCCTCACACAATTCTCTCTCTCTCTCTCTCTCTCTCTCTCTCTCTCTCTCTCCCCCTCCCCCCTCTCGTGCTAGGTATAGAATCACGCTGATTTTCTGGGCTGGTTATAGAGTCACTGCTGCATTGATAATAAATAGATTCAGTACTGACTGATGACTAATAAACATTAGAAGGGAGCTGGCACTACCTAGACCAGTCTGCCTGACTCTGCTGTGATCCAACGAGGGAACTATGAGGATTGGTATCCATTTGTCTGTCAGTGTGTGTATTATCTATCTATCTATCTATCTATCTATCCATCTATCTATCTATCTATGTTTGTATGTATGTATGTATCTAACATTTATGTATTTATGTATTAGTATACTACGGAGAATACACTAAATAAAGGACATGTTTGTCCTTTTTAAATAGTTGAGTAAAGAATTATATATTTAGCCAGGCATGGTGGCACATGCCTTTAATTCTATCTGTCTTTTTATCTATCTATCTATCTATCTATCTATCTATCTATCTATCTATCTATCATCGATAGATGATACTTACTTACTTATCGACTTACACAGTGTTTAAACTATTTTGGAGACAGAATCTCTCTATGTATTCCTGTCTGTCTTGAAAATCGCTGTGTATACTGACCTAGTTTGGAACTAGAACTTTTCTTGTGTTAAAGAAATTGTAGTTTTTTCTTGCTTGCTTGCTTGTTTGTTTCCAGACAAGGTTTCCCGTGTAGCCTTCCCTGTCCTGGACTTTCAAGTGCAAGTGATTCTCTCCCCTCTGTCTCCCAACTGCTGGGATTAAAGGCAAAGGAAAACAAAAACAAAAACTAAGCCAGGCATGGCATTGTGGTGCATGACTTTAATTGCAGCACTCAGGAGGCAGAGGCAGGCAGATCGCTGTGAGTATAAGGCCAGCCTGGTCTACAAAGGGAGCCCAGGACTGGATAGCCAACGCTACACGGAGAATCCCTGTCTCTGGGTGGATGGTGTGGGGAATGTGGTAGTGGGAGACAGAAACAAAACCAAACACAAAAACTTGGCTGTCACACCCGCCAGGTGGAGAGGGAGAGCACCGCCCACCTCCTCCATGGCAGGTGCCAGTACTGGAGTGGCAGGGCCAATATTGCCCTTGTGATGGTATCATCCAGCGAGCACCACAGCGCCTGGATGATGGTGTGTTGTTCTTATAAATTACACTCTTTTCTGTGTGACAGCGCCTCAGCATTTAAACCAAAGAGAGCATTACGCAAAATGCAATGGAGCCGGGTGGTGTTGGCGCATGCATGCCTGTTGTCTCAGAACATGGGAGGCAGAGGCAGGCATGAGCTCCAGGGCAGTCAGAGCTGTTACACAGAGAAACCCTGTCTTGAAAACCACAAAAAGAAATAAAATAAAACGAAGTAAAATTAAAAAATGCCTCAGGAGGGGTTAAAACACTGGCTGCTCTTCCAAATGTCCTAAGAGGCAAGCAGAACACTCCACACTTAATCCAGAAATCAATCTAAAACAGAAAGAGAGAAAAACAAAATGAAAGGCCCCAGCAGAGAGGGAGGTCTGGTGTGCCTCCTGTGGTCTCATTTTTAAGAGAGCAAAATAGGGCTCAGTGGAAATCTGGCGTGTTCCATGGGTAGATGGGGACCTGGAGGATCTAAACTAGAAATGGTTTGTTAACGTGTACATATGTGATTCTTCTAAGACTTATATACACCCTAGCGTGCATGCGAATACACACACATCTTTAAAGATAAATAACAAAACAACCAATTCTCTCTTTGTAACTGCACTCATTGGAGCTTTTCTTGTGTCATCGTGTGTGTGTGTGTGTGCTTGCGCACGCAAGAATGAGCATGCATGGGTGTTAATAATTAATCCTCAGCTGGTTGATCATTCACAGTCTCTAGCTATGACCACTGCCTCTGACGTGCTGAGATTGGTTTGAGACCCCCTTCTTCCTTCTTTCCTTCCTACCTATCTCACTCCCAGCACCCATTTCTTTCCTCTTCTAGAAATGGACTGCTTCCTGATGTCACCTTAAGTCAGTCACTTCTAGGTCATGCTAGAGGGGACTAGGAAGGACAACAAACCATTTCACATAAATAGTACCCTGAACGATAAGAACAGGCATTGGCTGCTCTGTCTTTTGTTCTTGTTGGTCTCCTGTTCATGTTTCAGCCTGTATGTGAATCCACACATTTCTTTCCCATTTAAATTATATTCCAAAACAATTTACTGCTTGTAGTGGTCTTTTTGTTGCTGTTGTTGTTGTTGTTTGTTTGTTGGTTGGTTGGTTATTTATTTTATATTTTTCTTCTTCTCTTTTTTATTGAAAGGGTGGGTATACTTTCTATATCAGGAAAGAGAGCCTCCTCAAACAATTCTCTCCCCCCCCACACCCCGCCCGCCACCTTCTCCTGGTGGGTATAGAATCCCATTGATTTTCTGGGCTGGTTATAGAGACACTGCTGCATTGCTAATAAAAAGATTCAGTACTGACAGATGACAAATATACATTAGAAGTTAGCTGGCACTACCTAGTCCAGGCTGCCTGACACTACTGTGATCAAATGAAGGAACTATGAGAATTGGTATCCATTTGTCTGTCTTTATGTCTATTATCTATCTATTTACCTATCTATCTATCTATCTATGTGTGTATGTATGTATCTAACATCTATGTATTTACGTATTAGTTTTGTATGGAGAATACACTAAATAAAGAACTAGTTTAATCTTTTAAAATAGTTGAGTAAAGAATTAAATATTTAGCCAGGCATGGTGGCACACACCTTTAATCCTATCTATCTATCTATCTATCTATCTATCTATCTATCTATCTATCTATGTATCTATCTTTTATCGATGTATTTACTTACTTACTTATCTACTTACACAGTGTTTAAATTATTTTGGAGACAGAGTCTTTCTATGTAATCCTGTCTGTCTTGAAATTCGCTGTGTATACTGACCTAGTTTGGATCTAGAACTTTTCTTGGGTTAAAGAAATTGTAGTTTTTTGTTTGCTTGCTTGCTTGCTTGCTTGCTTGTTTGTTTGTTCCCAGACAAGGTTTCTCATGTAGCCTTGCCTTTCCTGGACTTGCAAGTGCAAGTGATTCTCTTGCCTCTGTCTCCCAACTGCTGGGATTAAAGGCAAAGAAAAACAAACCCAAAAACAAAGCTAGGCATGTCATGGTGGTGCAGGCCTTTAATGTCAGCACTCAGGAGGCAGAGGCAGGCATATCGCTGTGACTTTAAGGCCAGCCTGGTCTACAAAGTGAGCCGAGGACTGGATAGCCAACGCTACACAGAGAAACCCTGTCTCTGGGCGGAGGGTGTGGGGGTGGTGGTAGTGGGAGACAGAAACAAAGCAAAACAAAACACCAAAACTTAACTGTCACACCTGCCTGGTGGAGAGGGAGAGCCCTGCCCACCTCCTCCATGTCGGGTGCCAGTACTGGAGTGGCGGGGCCAATATTGCCCTTCTCATGGTATCATCCAGGGAGCATCACAGCGCCCGGATGACGGTGTGTTGTTCTCATAAATTACACTCTTTTCTGTGTGACAGCGCCTCAGCATTTAAACCAAAGAGAGCATTACGCAAAATGCAATGGAGCCGGGTGGTGTTGGCACATGCATGCCTGTTGTCTCAAAACATGGGAGGCAGAGGCAGGCATGAGCTCCAGAGCAGTCAGAGCTGTTACACAGAGAAACCCTGTCTTGAAAACCACAAAAAGAAATAAAATAAAACGAAGTAAAATTAAAAAATGCCTCAGGAGGGGTTAAAACACTGGCTGCTCTTCCAAATGTCCTAAGAGGCAAGCAGAACACTCCACACTTAATCCAGAAATCAATCTAAAACAGAAAGAGAGAAAAACAAAATGAAAGGCCCCAGCAGAGAGGGAGGTCTGGTGTGCCTCCTGTGGTCTCATTTTTAAGAGAGCAAAATAGGGCTCAATGGAAATCTGGCGTGTTCCATGGGTAGATGGGGACCTGGAGGATCTAAACTAGAAATGGTTTGTTAACGTGTACATATGTGATTCTTCTAAGACTTATATACACCCTAGCGTGCATGCGAATACACACACATCTTTAAAGATAAATAACAAAACAACCAATTCTCTCTTTGTAACTGCACTCATTGGAGCATTTCTTGTGTCATCGTGTGTGTGTGTGTGTGTGTGTGTGTATGTGTGCTTGCGCACGCAAGAACGAGCATGCATGGGTGTTAATAATTAATCCACAGCTGAGTGATCATTCACAGTCTCTAGCTATGACCACTGCCTCTGACGTGCTGAGATTGGTTTTAGACCCCCTTCTTCCTTCTTTCCTTCCTACCTATCTCACTCCCAGCACCCATTTCTTTCCTCTTCTAGAAATGGACTGCTTCGTGATGTCACCTTAAGTCAGTCACTTCTAGGTCATGCTAGAGGGGACTAGGAAGGACACCAAACCATTTCACATAAATAGTACCCTGAACGATAAGAACAGGCATTGGCTGCTCTGTCTTTTGTTCTTGTTGGTCTCCTGTTCATGTTTCAGCCTGTATGTGAATCCACACATTTCTTTCCCATTTAAATTATATTCCAAAACAATTTACTGCTTGTAGTGGTCTTTTTCTTGCTGTTGTTGTTGTTGTTTGTTTGTTGGTTGGTTGGTTATTTATTTTATATTTTTCTTCTTCTCTTTTTTATTGAAAGGGTGGGTATACTTTCTATATCAGGAAAGAGAGCCTCCTCAAACAATTCTCTCCCACCCCCCCGCCCGCCACCTTCTCCTGGTGGGTATAGAATCACATTGATTTTCTGGGCTGGTTATAGAGACACTGCTGCATTGCTAATAAAAAGATTCAGTACTGACAGATGACAAATATACATTAGAAGTTAGCTGGCACTACCTAGTCCAGGCTGCCTGACACTGCTGTGATCAAATGAAGGAACTATGAGAATTGGTATCCATTTGTCTGTCTTTATGTCTATTATCTATCTATTTACCTATCTATCTATCTATCTATGTGTGTATGTATGTATCTAACATCTATGTATTTACGTATTAGTTTTGTATGGAGAATACACTAAACAAAGAACTAGTTTAATCTTTTCAAATAGTTGAGTAAAGAATTAAATATTTAGCCAGGCATGGTGGCACACACCTTTAATCCTATCTATCTATCTATCTATCTATCTATCTATCTATCTATTTATGTATCTATCTATTATCGATGTATTTACTTACTTACTTATCTACTTACACAGTGTTTAAATTATTTTGGAGACAGAGTCTTTCTATGTAATCCTGTCTGTCTTGAAATTCGCTGTGTATACTGACCTAGTTTGGATCTAGAACTTTTCTTGGGTTAAAGAAATTGTAGTTTTTTGTTTGCTTGCTTGCTTGCTTGCTTGCTTGTTTGTTTGTTCCCAGACAAGGTTTCTCATGTAGCCTTGCCTTTCCTGGACTTGCAAGTGCAAGTGATTCTCTTGCCTCTGTCTCCCAACTGCTGGGATTAAAGGCAAAGAAAAACAAACCCAAAAACAAAGCTAGGCATGTCATGGTGGTGCAGGCCTTTAATGTCAGCACTCAGGAGGCAGAGGCAGGCATATCGCTGTGACTTTAAGGCCAGCCTGGTCTACAAAGTGAGCCGAGGACTGGATAGCCAACGCTACACAGAGAAACCCTGTCTCTGGGCGGAGGGTGTGGGGGTGGTGGTAGTGGGAGACAGAAACAAAGCAAAACAAAACACCAAAACTTAACTGTCACACCTGCCTGGTGGAGAGGGAGAGCCCTGCCCACCTCCTCCATGTCGGGTGCCAGTACTGAAGTGGCGGGGCCAATATTGCCCTTCTCATGGTATCATCCAGGGAGCATCACAGCGCCCGGATGACGGTGTGTTGTTCTCATAAATTACACTCTTTTCTGTGTGACAGCGCCTCAGCATTTAAACCAAAGAGAGCATTACGCAAAATGCAATGGAGCCGGGTGGTGTTGGCACATGCATGCCTGTTGTCTCAAAACATGGGAGGCAGAGGCAGGCATGAGCTCCAGAGCAGTCAGAGCTGTTACACAGAGAAACCCTGTCTTGAAAACCACAAAAAGAAATAAAATAAAACGAAGTAAAATTAAAAAATGCCTCAGGAGGGGTTAAAACACTGGCTGCTCTTCCAAATGTCCTAAGAGGCAAGCAGAACACTCCACACTTAATCCAGAAATCAATCTAAAACAGAAAGAGAGAAAAACAAAATGAAAGGCCCCAGCAGAGAGGGAGGTCTGGTGTGCCTCCTGTGGTCTCATTTTTAAGAGAGCAAAATAGGGCTCAATGGAAATCTGGCGTGTTCCATGGGTAGATGGGGACCTGGAGGATCTAAACTAGAAATGGTTTGTTAACGTGTACATATGTGATTCTTCTAAGACTTATATACACCCTAGCGTGCATGCGAATACACACACATCTTTAAAGATAAATAACAAAACAACCAATTCTCTCTTTGTAACTGCACTCATTGGAGCTTTTCTTGTGTCATCGTGTGTGTGTGTGTGTGTGTGTGTGTGTGTGTGTGTGTGTGTGCTTGCGCACGCAAGAACGAGCATGCATGGGTGTTAATAATTAATCCTCAGCTGGTTGATCATTCACAGTCTCTAGCTATGACCACTGCCTCTGACATGCTGAGATTGGTTTGAGACCCCCTTCTTCCTTCTTTCCTTCCTACCTATCTCACTCCCAGCACCCATTTCTTTCCTCTTCTAGAAATGGACTGCTTCCTGATGTCACCTTAAGTCAGTCACTTCTAGGTCATGCTAGAGGGGACTAGGAAGGACACCAAACCATTTCACATAAATAGTACCCTGAAAGATAAGAACAGGCATTGGCTGCTCTGTCTTTTGTTCTTGTTGGTCTCCTGTTCATGTTTCAGCCTGTATGTGAATCCACACATTTCTTTCCCATTTAAATTATATTCCAAAACAATTTACTGCTTGTAGTGGTCTTTTTGTTGCTGTTGTTGTTGTTGTTTGTTTGTTGGTTGGTTGGTTATTTATTTTATATTTTTCTTCTTCTCTTTTTTTTTGAAAGGGTGGGTATACTTTCTATATCAGGAAAGAGAGCCTCCTCAAACAATTCTCTCCCCACCCCCCCGCCCGCCACCTTTTCCTGGTGGGTATAGAATCACATTGATTTTCTGGGCTGGTTATAGAGACACTGCTGCATTGCTAATAAAAAGATTCAGTACTGACAGATGACAAATATACATTAGAAGTTAGCTGGCACTACCTAGTCCAGGCTGCCTGACACTGCTGTGATCAAATGAAGGAACTATGAGAATTGGTATCCATTTGTCTGTCTTTATGTCTATTATCTATCTATTTACCTATCTATCTATCTATCTATGTGTGTATGTATGTATCTAACATCTATGTATTTACGTATTAGTTTTGTATGGAGAATACACTAAACAAAGAACTAGTTTAATCTTTTAAAATAGTTGAGTAAAGAATTAAATATTTAGCCAGGCATGGTGGCACACACCTTTAATCCTATCTATCTATCTATCTATTTATCTATCTATCTATCTATCTATCTATGTATCTATCTATTATCGATGTATTTACTTACTTACTTATCTACTTACACAGTGTTTAAATTATTTTGGAGACAGAGTCTTTCTATGTAATCCTGTCTGTCTTGAAATTCGCTGTGTATACTGACCTAGTTTGGATCTAGAACTTTTCTTGGGTTAAAGAAATTGTAGTTTTTTGTTTGCTTGCTTGCTTGCTTGCTTGCTTGTTTGTTTGTTCCCAGACAAGGTTTCTCATGTAGCCTTGCCTTTCCTGGACTTGCAAGTGCAAGTGATTCTCTTGCCTCTGTCTCCCAACTGCTGGGATTAAAGGCAAAGAAAAACAAACCCAAAAACAAAGCTAGGCATGTCATGGTGGTGCAGGCCTTTAATGTCAGCACTCAGGAGGCAGAGGCAGGCATATCGCTGTGACTTTAAGGCCAGCCTGGTCTACAAAGTGAGCCGAGGACTGGATAGCCAATGCTACACAGAGAAACCCTGTCTCTGGGCGGAGGGTGTGGGGGTGGTGGTAGTGGGAGACAGAAACAAAGCAAAACAAAACACCAAAACTTAACTGTCACACCTGCCTGGTGGAGAGGGAGAGCCCTGCCCACCTCCTCCATGTCGGGTGCCAGTACTGGAGTGGCGGGGCCAATATTGCCCTTCTCATGGTATCATCCAGGGAGCATCACAGCGCCCGGATGACGGTGTGTTGTTCTCATAAATTACACTCTTTTCTGTGTGACAGCGCCTCAGCATTTAAACCAAAGAGAGCATTACGCAAAATGCAATGGAGCCGGGTGGTGTTGGCACATGCATGCCTGTTGTCTCAAAACATGGGAGGCAGAGGCAGGCATGAGCTCCAGGGCAGTCAGAGCTGTTACACAGAGAAACCCTGTCTTGAAAACCACAAAAAGAAATAAAATAAAACGAAGTAAAATTAAAAAATGCCTCAGGAGGGGTTAAAACACTGGCTGCTCTTCCAAATGTCCTAAGAGGCAAGCAGAACACTCCACACTTAATCCAGAAATCAATCTAAAACAGAAAGAGAGAAAAACAAAATGAAAGGCCCCAGCAGAGAGGGAGGTCTGGTGTGCCTCCTGTGGTCTCATTTTTAAGAGAGCAAAATAGGGCTCAATGGAAATCTGGCGTGTTCCATGGGTAGATGGGGACCTGGAGGATCTAAACTAGAAATGGTTTGTTAACGTGTACATATGTGATTCTTCTAAGACTTATATACACCCTAGCGTGCATGCGAATACACACACATCTTTAAAGATAAATAACAAAACAACCAATTCTCTCTTTGTAACTGCACTCATTGGAGCTTTTCTTGTGTCATCGTGTGTGTGTGTGTGTGTGTGTGTGTGTGTGTGTGTGCTTGCGCACGCAAGAACGAGCATGCATGGGTGTTAATAATTAATCCTCACCTGGTTGATCATTCACAGTCTCTAGCTATGACCACTGCCTCTGACGTGCTGAGATTGGTTTGAGACCCCCTTCTTCCTTCTTTCCTTCCTACCTATCTCACTCCCAGCACCCATTTCTTTCCTCTTCTAGAAATGGACTGCTTCCTGATGTCACCTTAAGTCAGTCACTTCTAGGTCATGCTAGAGGGGACTAGGAAGGACACCAAACCATTTCACATAAATAGTACCCTGAACGATAAGAACAGGCATTGGCTGCTCTGTCTTTTGTTCTTGTTGGTCTCCTGTTCATGTTTCAGCCTGTATGTGAATCCACACATTTCTTTCCCATTTAAATTATATTCCAAAACAATTTACTGCTTGGAGTGGTCTTTTTGTTGCTGTTGTTGTTGTTGTTTGTTTGTTGGTTGGTTGGTTATTTATTTTATATTTTTCTTCTTCTCTTTTTTATTGAAAGGGTGGGTATACTTTCTATATCAGGAAAGAGAGCCTCCTCAAACAATTCTCTCCCCCCCCCCCCGCCCGCCACCTTCTCCTGGTGGGTATAGAATCACATTGATTTTCTGGGCTGGTTATAGAGACACTGCTGCATTGCTAATAAAAAGATTCTGTACTGACAGATGACAAATATACATTAGAAGTTAGCTGGCACTACCTAGTCCAGGCTGCCTGACACTGCTGTGATCAAATGAAGGAACTATGAGAATTGGTATCCATTTGTCTGTCTTTATGTCTATTATCTATCTATTTACCTATCTATCTATCTATCTATGTGTGTATGTATGTATCTAACATCTATGTATTTACGTATTAGTTTTGTATGGAGAATACACTAAACAAAGAACTAGTTTAATCTTTTAAAATAGTTGAGTAAAGAATTAAATATTTAGCCAGGCATGGTGGCACACACCTTTAATCCTATCTATCTATCTATCTATCTATCTATCTATCTATCTATCTATCTATGTATCTATGTATCTATCTATTATCGATGCATTTACTTACTTACTTATCTACTTACACAGTGTTTAAATTATTTTGGAGACAGAGTCTTTCTATGTAATCCTGTCTGTCTTGAAATTCGCTGTGTATACTGACCTAGTTTGGATCTAGAACTTTTCTTGGGTTAAAGAAATTGTAGTTTTTTGTTTGCTTGCTTGCTTGCTTGCTTGCTTGTTTGTTTGTTCCCAGACAAGGTTTCTCATGTAGCCTTGCCTTTCCTGGACTTGCAAGTGCAAGTGATTCTCTTGCCTCTGTCTCCCAACTGCTGGGATTAAAGGCAAAGAAAAACAAACCCAAAAACAAAGCTAGGCATGTCATGGTGGTGCAGGCCTTTAATGTCAGCACTCAGGAGGCAGAGGCAGGCATATCGCTGTGACTTTAAGGCCAGCCTGGTCTACAAAGTGAGCCGAGGACTGGATAGCCAACGCTACACAGAGAAACCCTGTCTCTGGGCGGAGGGTGTGGGGGTGGTGGTAGTGGGAGACAGAAACAAAGCAAAACAAAACACCAAAACTTAACTGTCACACCTGCCTGGTGGAGAGGGAGAGCCCTGCCCACCTCCTCCATGTCGGGTGCCAGTACTGGAGTGGCGGGGCCAATATTGCCCTTCTCATGGTATCATCCCGGGAGCATCACAGCGCCCGGATGACGGTGTGTTGTTCTCATAAATTACACTCTTTTCTGTGTGACAGCGCCTCAGCATTTCAACCAAAGAGAGCATTATGCAAAATGAAATGGAGCTGCCCGGTGGTGGCACATGCATTCGTGTTGTCTCAGAACTTGGGAGGCAGAGGCAGGCATGAGCTCCAGGGCAGTCAGAGCTGTTACACAGAGAAACCCTGTCTCGAAAAACCACAAAAAGAAATAAAATGAATCGAAATAAAAGTAAAAAATGCCTCAGGAGTGGTTAAAAGCACTGGCTGCTCTTCCAAACGTCAGAACTGAGGCCATGAATAAGAGGGATGGCCGGGGATATTCATATTGCACTGTTAGAGTTGAAATTCTTGGACTGGCGCAAGAAGGACCAGAGCGAAAGCATTTGCCAAGAATGTTTTCATTAATCAAGAACGAAAGTCAGAGGTTCGAAGACGATCAGATACCTTCGTAATTCCGACCATAAATTATGCCGACTGGCGATGTGGCGGCGGTCTTCCCATGACCTGGCAGGCAGCTTACAGGAAACCAAAGTCTTTGGGTTCCGGAAGGAGTATGGTTGCAAAGCTGAAACTTAAAGGAATTGATGGAAGGGCACCACCAGGAGTGGAGCCTGCGTTTAATTTGACTCAACACAGGAAACCTCATCCGGCCCGGACACGGACAGGATTGACAGATTGATATCTCTTTCTCGATTCTGTGGGTGGTGGTGCATGGCCGTTCTTAGTTGGTGGAGCGATTTGTCTGGTTAATTCCGATAACGAACGAGACTCTGGCATGCTAACTAGTTACGCGACCCCCGAGCGGTCGGCGTCCCCCAACTTCTTAGAGGGACAAGTGGCATTCAGCCACCCAAGATTGAGCAATGACAGGTCTGTGATGCCCTTAGATGTCCGGGGCTGCACGCAAGCTACACTGACTGGCTCAGCGTGTGCCTACCCTACGCCGGCAGGCGCGGGTAACCCGTTGAACCCCATTCCTGATGGTGATCGGGGATTGCAATTATTCCCCATGAACGAGGAATTCCCAGTAAGTGCGGGTCATAAGCTTGCGTTGATTAAGTCCCTGCCCTTTGTACACACCGCCTGTCGCTACTACCGATTGGATGATTTAGTGAGGCCCTTGGATCGGCCCCGCCAGGGTCGGCTTATGGCCCTGGCATAGCCCTGAGAAGACGGTCGAACTTGACTACCTAGAGGAAGTAAAAGTCATAACAAGGTTTCTGTAGGTGAACCTCGGGAAGGATCATTAACGAGAGGCACAGTTCGGCAGGCCGTGTCTGTCAGTCTGTCTGTCTTTGTCACTCCTTGCCATTAGGCAAGTGTCCCAGGTCGCATCACCTGCTGCCGTGTGTGCGGTTGGTCGGTAGGTCCTCTGGGTTTTGAAAGAAGGAGGGAAGAGGAAAGAGGATGGTGAGGAGGCGGGTTGCATTGCCATCTGTTGTGGGGCGGCAGCCCTTGCTGTTCCTGTCCCTCTTGCTCCTCTCCTGTCTCTTTGCTCTTTCTGCTTCTTCCCCGGGGTGACCGACCCTGCCTGCTCTCTTCCTGCCGCCACCCGCGGGCTGCCCCTCTTTTTCGTCCCGCTTGTCTCCACCCATGGCGGTGGTGCGAGTCAATGTCATGGTTGTGGTGGGGGGCGCTGTCACGTCTCATCTCGGCCGCCTATGCCTCGACTCTGGCTTTACTGCGCCCGGAGCGTGTCAAATGTGATTGGCGATGGCCGCGATGGGTCCAGGATCTGTCCCCTCCCGGACTCTCTGACCTGGCGTGTCCTCCCCGATCGTTTCCGGGTACCTGGCTGTCGCGTTCAGGCACGCAGGTTTAAAGACCCCTGGGGAGGTCACCTCTCTGCCCCCGAGATGGGGGGGTCTGCGGGGCCTTTAGGGAGTGGCCTGTGGGTGTGAGGTCCTTCTCTCCCTCCTGTGGCTCTCTCAGACTCTTACCCTCTTTCCCCCTTCTGTGGGATTATGACTGAACGCCTCTAAGTTAGAATCCCGCCCAGGCAGAACGATACCGCATCGCTGAAGGAGCCTCGGTTGGCCCCAGATAGCCAGGTCCCCTTCCGTCCCAGCCGGCGGTCCATCATCGTCACCTTTGCGCGTGTGCCCTCTCAAGGGGTTGTCGCTGCCGGCCGGCCGGTGGGCTTCCCCGCCTTGTGTCGGTACCGGGGTCTGGTGTGGAGAGCCATTGGTCCCGGGAAACGGGGCGCAGCCAGAAAGGGGGCCACCCTCTTGCCCGTCACGTCAGCGCAAGTTCCTGTGGAACCTGGCGCTAAACCAATCATAGACGACCTGCTTCTGGGTTGGGGTTTCTATGTTGCAGAGCAGCTTCCTCGCTGTTATCTATTGAAAGTCATCTCTCGACACAATGGTTTGTCTTGTCAGCCCGTCTGCCGCTCTCTCACTCTCCCTGTCTCCGGAACGACGGGTTCCCGTTTTTCCCATTGGCATCTCCAGGAGAAAGCGCCCCCTGCCTGCTTCGCCGCAGTCGCCTTTTCCCGCCCGCCCCCGCTCCGACCCTGGCCAAACTGGGGTGTGAGGCAAAGGTGGTGTGACCACTGGGGGGGCGGGGTAGACTTTATCTGTTTTGCCTCGCTTGTGCCCCGACCCACCTGGAGGTTGGGGATCACCCCGCCCTTCTCCCCAGAGACCGGATAGACCAGTAGTCCCACGCGGGGAGTCGCCCGCTCTCATTTGGGACACCTTAGGTCAACCAGATGTCCCTTCTGGACTCTTTTTTTTAAAAATAATATTATATATATATATATCTGTATACACAACTGATGCGAGTCCTATAACCATGGAGGTCGACCAGTTGTCCCTTTCAAGGGATGCGTGTCCTAACCTAAAACTATGGAAGTCGACCAGTTTTCCCTTCTGCCTAACCACGGAAGTTTGATGAAGTTTGGTTTGTTTGTTTGTTTTCCCATGCCACTGTGGGGAGGGGGACGGGCGGGCCATTTATTTATTTATTTATTTATTTACTTACTTACTTGTTTATTTATTTACTTGTTTATTTGTGTGTTTTTTATTCATTCATTTGCCTAACTTTCTATCCATTTATTTATTTATCTGTCTATTTGTTTATCTATTTATCAAGCTATCTATTTGTTTATCTATCTATCTATCTGTCTATCTGTCTATCTATCTATCTATCTATCCTATGCTTGTCTATCTGCAGATATATATACGGGCAGGCCAGAAGAGTGTACCAGATATCTTTCTCCTCCTCCTCCTCCACTTCCTCCTCCTCCTCCTCCTGGAGCCATTTATTAATAAATATTTGATTAATTACTCAGTCTGTGAAGATCGACCTTTCTTTCTTTCTTTCTTTCTTTCTTTCTTTCTTTCTTTCTATTTATCTGTCTATCTATCTATCTGCACCTGGTTGACAGAAGAGGGCACCAAAATCTTTATCTACCTCCTCCAGGAGATATTTTATTTATTTACTTATTCATTCATTCATTCACTCATTCATTCATTTCTCTATGTTTATCTGCAGGCCAGAAGAAGACACCAGATCACCTTGAAGAGAGGTCCAGTGTTTGCTCCAGAAATAGCAGACTACCATAGTATTCTGTTTTGTTCCAGGTTTGATCGCAGATGTGCGCTCCCCCCCCTTTCTGTGTGTGTGTGTGTAGTCGGGGAGGTGATGTCATTTGCTGGAGGTGGGGAAGAGAAACAGGGAGGAGACATTGGGGAGCATTGTGTTACCTAAAACATTGTGTGTTAGATGCAGGTCTCTCCCCGTCTCCCAACTCTCTCTCTCTCTCTCTCTCTCTCTCTCTCTCTCTCTCTCTCTCTCTCTCTCTCCCCTTCCTGTCCGCATTTGTGGAATGGACACTTGCTTTATGGGTCCCAACTTGACAGCTGTTTTCTCTGCTTGCTTTCTTACCTCCATGTAGGAGGGAGAGGCCAGAAGGAAGATTCTTCTTGGAGAAAATAGCCAGCCCATCTGGACCGACATATGAAACTTCATCCTCACAGCATAAGAAGACAACCCTCCCCTCCTGACCCATAGCTGGTACTCTCCCTACCTCCCAGCCCTCTTTCACTAACCCTGACTCAATAAAATAATGTGAATAAATGGATAAAGAATTAGTTTCCAGGTATTTATTTGTTTCTCAGCTTGTCTGGCTGTGCGTGCATCTGTGGACTACTGGTACTCACGAGGCGTGTGTCAGAACACCCGGTACTCTTAACTGCTGAGACATGATTCTCCTGGTGCATGAGTTCAGTTTGCTTTCAGAGGGAATGTTTTAGAACTCGCCCCCCCCAAGAAAAGGAAAACAACAACAACAACAACAACAACAACAATAACAACAACAACAAACCCTCACTCGCTCCAGTTGAAGATATGGTCTTTAATGTTTACTTAGAAAGAACCACCTCTGACTCCTCTAGTCTTCCTCTTGCAATGTAATCCCACAATGTGAGGATAAAAATCAAAGGAAGGCTTTGCTTGACTCACTGTTTCTTTCATAAGTAAAGAGGAACACCCACCCCACCCCTCAAACACACACACACACCTCTTTGCAGACTGGTTAGTGTCCACTTCTTCCTGAAGAAAAGTGATTTTTCCACCCTTTTAGGAGGGGTGGGGGATGGGAGGGTTCAAGACAGAGGTTTCCTCTGTGTGACAGCTCCTGGAAGTCACTCTGTAGACCAGGCTCATGGAGATCTACCTGCCTCTGCCTCCAGACTGAGTGCTGGCTAGACTTTCCACTGTCTTAAGGCACAAGATGTGTGGAGAGAGCTGCCCCATTTATAGCTCTCATTTTGATTACGAGGGGGGGGTGGGGTGGATCTTTACCAGTGGAGACCAAGATAGGTTAAGTCCTCCTGGTGTTGAGAGAGACCTGTTCCTGTTCCTGTTCCTGTTGGGTCACATACCTATATTTTTGTTTCAGGCACACCAGCCACATCATCATTTCAGGGCTAGGGTTTGGTTTTTGTATTTTATTTTATTTCATGAATGAGAAACTCTTTGGCTCGGCTGCGCACAACTGCCAGGCATGCCGAGGGCCATCTTGTTCAAGGAGCTCATTAGCCATGTGGGCTTTCTTGGAGGTGATCCTGTACTGTGATGCACCTCCAAAATTGCTTCCGACTTCTGAGAACAAGGCAGGCATGAAAGTGTCAGATAACCTTAGACCTGGAGTTAAAGACAGACAGGTGGGAGCTGCCATGTGGGAGCTGGGAATTGAGCAGACAGTGCTCTTAACCACTGAGCCGTCTCTCTCCAGCCCCCGCCCATCTTTGTTTTTCTTTTTCTTTTCTCAGTTTCTTTTAACCAAGCACACTCCCGATGGATGAAAGTGTACAGTTGGCTTAGACACTCGCTGCCTGAGGGTTTCAAGACTGACTGAGTGTTTGTTTGATTAGGTTTGTGGAGGGGCAGGGCTCCCAATTTAATCGATTTTTAATTTCCTACCATGCCTTCCAATCATAGTTTCCTATCCCCAAACTCATCATGGTCTATATACAACCGAGTGAGACTTCATTGTCCTCCTATGGCCCAGATGCATGGCAGGCCCTGCTACTTGGTTTCCTTTGGTATAGTTTGACACAGACAGACAGACAGACAGACAGACAGACAGGCAGGCAGGCAGGCTGGCTGGCTGACCGGCTGGCCTCGAACTCACAGTGATCTGTCTGCCTCTACCTCCGGGGTGCTGGGAATTCAAGGAAGGCAGGTAGGCAGGTCGTGCTTTTTGAAAAGTTTGAAAATCAGGCACCACACATAAGAGCCATTTGGCTATTCTTTGAAAACGGACACTTTTCTTAGGAACACAAAGTTTAACCCAAAGTACATAGAAGGAATGGTATAACAACTTAGAATTGCTTACGTACAGAGAAAATACTTTCCTTTTCCTGGATTTTGGTTCCATTTCTTCCCATTTATTTATTTATTTATTTATTTATTTATTTATTTATTTATTTTATTTTTGGAATTTTTTTGAGACAGGGTCTCTCTGTGTAGCCTTGGCTGTCCTGGATTCGCTTTGTAGACCAGGCTGGCCTCGAACTCACAGTGATCCGCCTATCTCTGCCTCCCGAATGCTAGGATTAAAGGTGTGTGCTAACACGCCCGGCCAGCTATTTCTTTTAGTCAAGATCTCTCTCTCTCTCTCCTCCCACCCTCTCGTGCTGTGTATACAATCACATTGATTTTCTGGGCTGGTTATAGAGTCACTGCTGCATTGCTAATAAATTGATTCAGTACTGACTGATGACTAATAAACATTAGAAGGTAGCTGGCACTACCTAGACCAGGCTGCCTTACTCTGTGGTGATCAAATGAGGGAACTATGAGGATTGGTATCCATTTGTCTGTCTGTGTGTGTATTATCTTTCTATCTCTGTATCTCTCTCTCTATCTATCTATGTATCTATGGGTGTATGTGTGTATGTATCTAACATCTATGTATTTATGTATTAGTATAGTACAGAGAATACACTAAATAAAGAACTCGTTTAATCTTTTAAAATAGTTGAGTAAAGAATTAAATATTTAGCCAGGCATGGTGGCACACACCTTTAATTCTATCTATCTATCTATCTATCTATCTATCTATCTATCTATCTATCATCGATGTATTTACTTACTTACTTATCTACTTACACAGTGTTTACATTATTTTGGAGACAGAGTTTCTCTCTATATTCCTGTCTGTCTTGAAAATTGCTGTATATACTGACTTAGTTTCAAACTAGAACTTTTCTTGGGTTAAAGAAATTGTAGTTTTTTGTTTGCTTGCTTGCTTGCTTGCTTGCTTGTTTGTTTCCAGACAAGGTTTCTCATGTAGCCTTGCCTGTCCTGGACAAGCAAGTACAGGTGATTCTCTTGCCTCTATCTCCCAAGTGCTGGGATTAAAGCAAAGGAAAACAAAACCAAAAACAAAGCCAGGCATGGCATGGTGGTGCAGGCCTTTAATCCCAGCACTCTGGAGGCAGAGGCAGGCAGATCGCTGTGTGTTTAAGGCCAGCCTGGTCTACAAAGGGAGCCCTGGGCTGGACAGCCAATGCTACACAGAGAAACCCTGTCTCTAGGCAGAGGGGGTGGGGCTGGTGGTAGTGGGAGACAGAAACAAAACAAAACAAAACCCCAAAACTTGGTTGTTACACCTGCCCAGTGGAGAGGGAGAGCACCGCCCACCTCCTCCATGGCCGGTGCCAGTACTGGAGGGATTGGGTCAATATTGCCCTTGTGATGGTATCATCCAGCGAGCACCACTGGGCCCGGATGATGGTGTGTTGTTCTCATAAATTACACTCTTTTCTGTGTGACAGCGCCTCAGCATTTAAACCAAAGAGAGCATTATGCAAAATGAAATGGTATTCCCATGACCTGCTGGGCAGCTTCCCGGAAACCAATGTCTTTGGATTCCGGGGGGGGGGGGGGGGAGTATGGTTGCAAAGCTGAGACTTAAAGGAATTGACAGAAGGGCACCACCAGTAGTGGAGCCTGCGGTTTAATTTGACTCAACACAGGAAACCTTACCCTGCCTGGATATGGACAGGATTGACAGATTGATAGCTCTTTCTTGATTCCCTGGGTTGTGGTGCTTGGCCGTTCTTAGTTGGTGGAGCGATTTGTCTGGTTAATTCTTATAACAAACGAGACTCTGGCATGCTAACTAGTTACGCGTCCCCCGAGCGGTCGGCGTCCCGTCCCCCAACTTCTTAGAGGACAAGTGGCGTTCAGCCACCGGAGATTGAGCAATGACAGGTCTGTGATGCCCTTAGATGTCCGGGGCTGCAGGCGTGCTACACTGGCTCAGCGTGTGCCTACCCTAAGCTGTCAGGCAAGGGTAACCGTTTAACCCCATTGGTGATGGGGATCCGGTATTGCAATTATTCCCCAGGAACGAGGAATTCCCAGTAAGATCAGGTCATAAGCTTGCGTTGATTAAGTCGCTGCCCTTTGTACACACTGCCCGTCGCTACTACCGATTGGATGGTTTAGTGAGGCCCTCGGATCAGCCCTGCTGGAGTCGGCTGATGGCCATGCTGGAGCGCTGAGAAGATGGTCAAACTTGACTATCTTGAGGAAGTAAAGGGCGTAACAAGGTTTCCATAGCTGAACCTGCGGAAGGATCATTAAGGAGAGGCGCCGGTAGGCTGGCCACGTCCGTCCGTCCTTCCGTCCGTCCGTCCGTCTGTCCGTCCGTCTTTGTTCCTCCCCACCGGGAGGCGCGTGTCCCGGGTCGCATCGCCTGCTGCCCCATGCAGTCGGTCTCGGTCATTCGGTCCTCTGGGTTGAAAGAAGGAGGGAAGAGGAAAGAGGTAGAGGATGGTGAGGAGGCGGGGCGCATTGCCATCTGTTGTGGGTTGGGCAGCTCTTGCCATTCTCATCCCTCTCTCGCAATCCTCTCCCTTCTCTTCGCTCCTTCCGCTTCTTCCCCGGGGTGGCCCACCCCCCACGCTAGGTGAATGCCGCGTCCTGCGGGCCGCCCCTCTTTCCCGTCTGGCTCGTCTCCTCCCTTAGCGGTGGTGCGAGTCTATGTCGTGGTTGTGGTGGGGTGCGCTGTCGCGCCTCATCTCGGCCGCCTATGCCATGGCTATGACTTTACCAAGCCCGAAGCGTGTTGCCTGCGGTCGGCGATGGCCTCAGTGTGTCCGGCATCCATCCCCTCCCGGCTTTTCTGACCTCGCGTGTCCTCCCCGAACCTTTCCGGGTACCTGACTGTCGCGTTCTGGCGCGCAGGTTTAAAGACCCCTGGGGAGTTCGCCTCTCAGCCCCCAGGGTCAGGGGGGGCGGTGGGCCCGTAGGGAGTCAGCCTGGAGGTGTGTGAGTTCCCTCTCTCCCTCCCGTGGCTCTCTCAGACTCTCCCCCACTTTCCTCCTTCCAGGGCCGCTCCCGAGGCCGTGGTTGAGGGTTGGGGTGGGACCCTCCCCTTTGGGCATCTGTGGGGCACGCGCAGCTGTGTCCAGCTTGCCGTCCCGGCTTCCCATGTCTTGGGCGTCTCGGCTGTGTTCGCTGGGCGGGTCCCGTGTCACTGTGTGTGTGTGTGGTTCTTTTCCCGTTCGGTCCAACCGACCCATCCCCCGGAGTTCGTGTTCCATCTGTTTAGCTCTTGCTGGCCAGCCCAAGGCGAGCCCTCTCTCCCAGTGTGGGGGGCCGGGCACTGTGCCGACACCAGCACGTGTGATGTGAGCGAGGGACTCCCGTCTCTCCCACACGCCCGACGAAAAACTCGTAGGACTCTTAGCAGTGTATCACTCGGCTCGTGCGTCGATGAAGAACGCAGCTAGCTGCGAGAATTAATGTGAATCGCAGGACACATTGATCATCGACACATCGAACTCTCTTGTGTCCCCGGGTTCCTCCCGGGGCTATGCCTGTCTGAGCGTCCCTTGAAGATCAATCGCCACACCCCTTCGATGTCCATCTCCGAGGGGTGGGTTCATGCGGCTGGTGGTTTGTTCGCAGGGTTCTTGACTCCAGGCCCTCCATCCCCCGAAGTTCAGACATGTGGGGTGGTTGTCGGCGGGCCGCTGTCGCCGCCTCCCGGCCTCCGTGCAGAGGAGAGCTTGAAGAAAGGCCGCAACGCTTTGAGAGGCGCAGTGGTGGGCGAGGAAGGCGGGTCGGTGACGGTCTTACCGTGTCCCCAGGGTCTGTGTTGATGGCCCTGTGGTGGCGCGAGCGGTCACGCTTAGGCGGTGACGGAGGGGTCTCGGTCCAGGTTCTGCCTCTCTAGGCGGGGTCGTCGTACCCTTGAAGTCATCAGGGTCTGGATCTCGGCCCTCCTCGTTCTCCTTCATCTTCTGCCTCCATGTCTGCCCATCATCTCACGGGGCCACGCCGTTCCCCAGGTCCGGGTTCCCAACCCGCGCACCCCTTCCCCATCTGGGAGCGTCGTCGCGCCGCCCGAGCCCGCAAGGTTGGCCGACCCCGTGCCGTGGCTGCTCCTTCGGTCTCTGCGCCCTGGACCGGCCCCGCCGCCTTCTCCATCTTTCCTCTGCCCAGGGGTTGGCTTGCTCTGGCGACGGTCCCTTGGGACGCCGCGGTCCATCCGTTCGCCAATGTGAGCCCTCCCCGGGGGGTGGGGTCAGGGAGAGGCAGCGAGTGTCTGCCCCGTCGCCGCGCCATGTTGCCTACCCTGGGACCCAGGGCACTCGCCAAAGCGAGGTCGCAGGCTCCTGTTCCCGCTTCGCCGCCGCCTCCACCTCCTCGCTCCTCCCGGTCGATCTTCTCGCTCTTTCTCTCTCGAACCCGTCAGACGTGTGTCATGGACGGCGGGCAGGGTGGTGGAGAAGAAAGGGGCCTCGGTCCCTTTCCCGTGGCCGCCGCCCCTCTCCCGCCACACCGAGTCCCCTCCCGGCGCTTGGGAGGCAGAGGCCGGTGGATCTCCATGAGTTCCAGGACAGCCAGAGATGTTGCACAGAGAAACCCTGTCTCGAAAAACCACAAACATAAAAAATAAAAATAACAAAAATAAAAATGTGTCAGGGTTGAAGAGCACTGGCTGCTCTTGGGAGGGTAGAGCCTTCAGTTCCCAGCAGCCACGTGGTGGCTCACAACCATTTATGAGGAGACCTGGTGCCCTCTCCTGGCCCGCAGGTGGAGATGCAGGCAGAACACTGCACACCTAATGCAGAACTCAAAGAGAACAGAAAGAGAGAAAAACAAAATGAAACAACCCAGCTGAGGGGGAGGTCTGGTGTTGCTCCTGTGGTCTCATTTTTACGACAGCAAGATAGGACTCAGTGGAAATTTGGTGTGTTCCTTGGGTAGATGTGCACCTGTAGGATGTAAACTAGGTAATGATTGGTTAAAGTTTAGATGCCAGATTCTTTTTTTTTTTTCTTTTTTGGCTTTTCGAGACAATTTTACAGCGATCCACATGTCTTTGCCTCCCAAGTGGTGGGATTAAACGCGTGCACCACCATACCATACACGGCAGATGTGTCTGGGATTCTTTTAAGATTTTTTTATGTTTGTCCGTTTGTATTTTTTTTTTTTTCGATACATGGTTTCTCTGTGTAGCATTGGCCATCCTGGACTCACTTTGTAGACCAGGCTGGACCTTGAACTCATAGCAACCTTTTCTTTCCTCTTCCAGAAATGGACTGCTTCCTGATTTCAGCTTAAGACAGTCAAACTTCTAGGTCATTGTAGAGGGGACTAGGAAGGACTCCAACCCATTTCACATAAATAGTACCCTGAACGAAAAGAACAGGCATCGGCTGCTCTGCCTTTGGTCTCTCCAGTCTCTTGTTTATGTTTGGGCTTGTATGCGAACCCACACATTTCTTTCTGCCATAAATTATATTCCAAAACAAATGTGTGTTAGTAGTAATGTTGGTTTTTTTTTACACTTTTAATTTAAAGAGTACTTTCAAGGTCTGGGGTGAGAGGCTCCTCACAATCCCCCTCCCGCCCCCGGCGCACCTGCATTGGCCCTCCTCCGCCACGGTCACCTGGCCTACCGTGCCCCCGACCCTCTGCTCTGCCACACAGCCCCCCACCACGTGTGAATTGGATTTAAGTCCCTGCCATCTAGAGGGATGGTAAACACAGAGAAGAGAGAAGATCACTTCAGAAATGTTTTCCCCCCTGTGTGGCAGTGCCTCAGAATTCAAAGAAAGAGAGCATGAAGACAAAACAAATGGGACTAGAGAGATGGATCAGTGGTGAGGAGCACTGTCAGCTCTTCCAAAGGACCTGGGTTGGATTCCCAACACCCACAGGGCAGCTCACAACTGTCTGTAACACCACTAGAAGGGATCTGACACATTCATACCGAATGATGCACAGAAAAAAATTAAAATAAGGCCGGGCGGTGGTGGGGCATGACAATAATCCCAGCACTCGGGAGACAGAGGCAGTCGGATTGCCGTGAATTTTAGGGCAGCCTGGTCTAAAAAAGCAAGTAACTCCAGGACAGTAGAGGCTACACAAAGAAACGCTAATGTGAAAAACGAATCCCTTGCCCCCCCCAAAAAAAAGAAATAAAAAAAATGATGAAATGAAATAAAGGTAAATAAAATGAAAGGAACCGTCTCAGAGGTATGGTGTAGCTCCTCGGACTAAATTTTTTTCTTTTTTTTGGTTTGGTTTTGGTTTTGATTCCTGAGGACTGCGTTTCATTATGGAACCTTGGCTGTCCTGGACCCGCTGTGTAGACAAGGCTGGCCTCAAACTCACAACAATCCACCTG
Organism: Acomys minous; assembly: GCF_964271855.1. Lineage (NCBI taxonomy): Eukaryota > Metazoa > Chordata > Mammalia > Rodentia > Muridae > Acomys > Acomys minous. The sequence continues at coordinate 1,499,781 of NW_028182181.1, read as the reverse complement.
TCTCTGCCTCCAAAGTGCTGGGATTAAAGAAAGGCATGTGCCACCACCTCCTGGCTACTGAAAGATTCTGAACTAGTTTTTCCCCCCTGTCATTATGGTTAATTTAAAAGTTTATTTTCAATTTAAAATATTTATTCATTATTATGTGTACAGTGCTTTATCTGCCTGCGTTTATGCCTGCACGCCAGAGGAGGACGTTAGATCAAATTATAAATGGCCGTGAGCCGCCTTGTGTTCGCTGGGAACGCAACTCAGGACCTCTGGAGGGGCAGTCAGTGCTCTTAACCTCTGAGCCACCTCTCCATCCAGCTCTTAATTTTTTTTTTTGTTTTCAGAGAGCGAGTTAAGCCTTTATGTGGTTTGTCTTTTCATGGAGCAGCGAGGGAACTGTGTAGATCAGAAGAGGCTTCCCTATAATTCTGTACATGCACATTGGGGTTAAGTTCTGAAACCAGAACTTAAAGAAGCCAGCTCTGTGTGGTCCTATAGGCCTTGAATCCCATAGCTCTGAAGGCAGAGGCAGGTGAAACTCTGTGAGCTGGAGGCAGGCCTCATCTAGTTAGGGATTTCAATGGTTCCACGTGGGGTACGGAGACTACACTAAATAAAGGACCAGTTTATCCTTGATAGATAGCTGAATAAAGACTTAAATATGTACTTGGAAAAACCAAACACAGAAGTCCACCTGTCTCTGCTGTGATTACATGAGGAAACTATGATGCTTGGCCTCCATTTGTCTTTCTGTCTGTGTATCTTACTTATCTAAGGTTTGTGGAGATAGACTCTCTCTCTCTCTCTCTCTCTCTCTCTCTCTCTCTCTCTCTCTCTGCCCCCCTCTGGCTGTCTTTGAAACTGATGTGTAGATGGACTAAGGTTGGAACTCCCAGGACTACCTAGAAACTTTCTTGGAGATAAAGAGCTGAAAGGACCAGCATGGTGGCACACGCCATTCATCCCAGCACTTGGGAGGCAGGGGTAGGTGGATCTCTGTGAGTTTGAGACCAGCCTGGTCTAAAAACAGAGTTCCAGGACACCCAAGGCTACCCAGAGAAACCCTGTCTCAAAAAACCAATATAAATAAGTAAATAAATAAATGAAATTAAAGGAAGCAGGGCCTGGTGGTGCATGCCAGGACAATTAATTATATCTGCTTTATTTTATTTTTTTTCTTATGACTAATGCCATGAAAAATTTAAATATTCAGTGCGTTGCTGCCACCAGGCCTGGCTCTTTCCTTCCTTCCTTCCTTTCCTCCTCCTCCTCCTCTTCCTTCTCCTCCTTCTAATATGTACATTTTTTTTCGAGACAAGGTTTCTCTGTGTTAGCCTTGGCCATCCTGGACTCACTTTGTAGACTAGGCTGGCCTTGAACTCACAGTGATCCGCCTGCCTCTGCCTCCCGAGTGCTGGGATTAAAGGCATGCGACATCAGGCCCGGTTTCCTTCTAAAATTTTTATTAATTAATAAACAATTTTTTTAAAAGACGGGGAGTTAAACAGTTTGGTTGATTTTCTTTTCACACAGCGAGGGTACTGTGTAGATTAGGAGAACTTCCTCAGAATTCCACACATGCAAATTGGGTTTAAGTTTTGGTCCTCCAGAGTAAACGACCTTGAAAAGTATGTCCCAGGACTGCTTCCATATTGGTGAGGTAAGCCACCGTGATATCTGCCCTCCAGAAGGTGGCTTCATTTTGGTGAACACCGTCAGAGAATTTGACTTTAAACTAAACATATAATAAAGTGACAGCATTATGGGTTCAAGATTAGCCACACACTGAACACTAGAAACCCAGACTTAGATCAATGGAAGGTAAAGAAATGAAAGGAGGCTGAGTGTCGTCTTGCTTGTGTGGGCACACACACCCACCTTTATTTGTTTGGCTGAGCATCAGTTGCACACGCCTTTAATCCCAGCACTCGGTAGGCAAAGGCAGGCGGATCGCTGTGAGCTCCAGGCCAGCCTGGTCTACAAAGCGAGTCCTGGACAGCCAAGGCTACACAGAGAAACCCTGTCTCAAAAAACCAAAAAAAAAAAAAAAAAAAAAACCCAACCCAAAAACACCCAAAAAATGAAATCAAATTGGCCCTGGTAGTTCATTGCTTTAATCCATGCACTGTGAAGGCAGATCTCTGACTTCTAAGTCAGACCAGGGTACACATAAGCATACAGGTGAGTGATCTCACATCAGTTCACTACAGAAGAATCTTGAAGAATCAGACAAATCATAAGGTAGTGAGTGGTTGCATCAATGTATAGTCGGGAATTTTTTCCTTTCCTT
>NW_028182181.1:1450000-1492500 GCF_964271855.1 Acomys minous | reverse complement strand
GACTCCAACCCATTTCACATAAATAGTACCCTGAACGAAAAGAACAAGCATCGGCTGCTCTGCCTTTTGATCTATCCAGTCTCTTGTGTATGTTTGGGCTTGTATGCGAACCCACACAATGCTTTCTACCATAAATTATATTCCAAAACAAATGTGTGTTTGTAGTACGGTTTTTTTTACACTTTTAATTTAAAGGGTACTTTCTAGGTCAGGGGTGAGAGGCTCCTCACAATCCCCCCCGCGCCCCCCGCCACCGGCTCGCCACGGCCCCGGCCCTCTGCTCCGCCCCCTGCCCCCCACCCCGTGTGAATTGGATTTAAGTCTCTGCCATCTAGAGGGATGGTAAACACAGAGAACAGAGAAGATCACTTCGGAAGATTTTTTCCCCCTGTGTGGCGGTGCCTCAGAATTCAAACGAAAGAGAGCATGAAGACAAAGCAAATGGGACTAGAGAGATGGATCGTTGGTGAGGAGCACTGTCAGCTCTTCCAAAGGACCTGGGCTGGATTCCCAACACCCACACGGCAGCTCACAACTGTCTGTAACGCCACTACCAAGGGATCTGACACATTCATACCGAGTGATGCACAGAAAAAAATTAAAATAAGGCCAGGCGGTGGTGGCGCACGCCAATAATCCCAGCACTTGGGAGGAAGAGGCAGTCGGATTGCTGTAAATTTTAGGACAGCCTGGTCTACAAAAGCAAGTAAGTCCAGGACAGTCAAGGCTACACAGAGAAACCCTAACGTGAAAAACGAATCCCTTGCCCCCCACCCCCCCAAAAAAAAGAAATAGAAAAAAAAATAAAATGAAATAAAGGCAAATAAAATGAAAGGAACCGTCTCAGAGGTCTGGTGTTGCTCCTCGGTCTAATTTTTTTTTTTTGTTTCTTTTGGTTTGGTTTTGGTTTTGGTTCCAGAAGACAGCGTTTCTTTATGGAACCTTAGCTGTCCTGGACCCGCTGTGTAAACGAGGCTGGCCTCAAACTCACAACAACCCACCTGTCTCTGCCTCCCGAGTGCTGGGATGAAAGAAAAGCGTGTGCCACCACCGCCTGGCTACTGAAAGATTCTGAACTAGTTGTTTTCCCCCTGTCATTACGGTTAATTTAAAAGTTTATTTTCAATTTAAAATATTTATTCATTATTATGTGTACAGTGCTCCATCTGCCTGCGTGTATGCCTGCACGCCAGAGGAGGACGTTAGATCAAATTATAGATGGCTGTGAGCCACCGTGTGCTCGCTGGGAACGCAACTCAGGACCTCTGGAGGGGCAGTCAGTGCTCTTAACCTCTGAGCCACCTCTCCATCCAGCTCTTAATTTTTGTTTTTCGTTTTCAGAGAGCGAGTTAAGCCTTTATGTGGTTTGTCTTTTCATGGAGCAGCGAGGGAACTGTGTAGATCAGAAGAGGCTTCCCTATAATTCTGTACATGCACATTGGGGTTAAGTTCTGAAACCAGAACTTAAAGAAGCCAGCTCGGTGTGGTCCTGTAGGCCTTGAATCCCATAGCTCTGAAGGCAGAGGCAGGTGAAACTCTGTGAGCTGGAGGCAGGCCTCATCTAGTTAGGGATTTCAATGGTTCCACGTGGGGTACGGAGACTACACTAAATAAAGGACCAGTTTACCCTTGATAGATAGCTGAATAAAGACTTAAATATGTACTTGGAAAAACCAAACACAGAAGTCCACCTGTCTCTGCTGTGATTACATGAGGAAACTATGATGCTTGGCCTCCATTTGTCTTCCTGTCTGTGTATCTTACTTATCTAAGGTTTGTGGAGATAGACTCTCTCTCTCTCTCTCTCTCTCTCTCTCTCTCTCTCTCTCTCTCTCTGCCCCCCTCTGGCTGTCTTTGAAACTGATGTGTAGATGACCTAAGGTTGGAACTCCCAGGACTACCTAGAAACTTTCTTGGAGATAAAGAGCTGAAAGGACCAGCATGGTGGCACACGCCATTCATCCCAGCACTTGGGAGGCAGGGGTAGGTGGATCTCTGTGAGTTTGAGACCAGCCTGGTCTAAAAACAGAGTTCCAGGACACCCAAGGCTACCCAGAGAAACCCTGTCTCAAAAAACCAATATCAATAAGTAAATAAATAAATGAAATTAAAGGAAGCAGGGCCTGGTGGTGCATGCCAGGACAATTAATTATATCTGCTTTATTTTATTTTTTTTCTTATGACTAATGCCATGAAAAATTTAAATATTCAGTGCATTGCTGCCACCAGGCCTGGCTCTTTCCTTTCTTCCTTCCTTTCCTCCTCCTCCTCCTCTTCCTTCTTCTCCTTCTAATATATATATTTTTTCGAGCCAAGGTTTCTCTGTTTTAGCCTTGGCCTTCCTGGACTCACTTTGTAGACCAGGCTGGCCTTGAACTCACAGCGATCCGTCTGCCGCTGCCTCCTGAGTGCTGGGATTAAAGGCATGCGACATCACGCCCGCCTTTACTCCCGGCGCTGGGGAGGCAGAGGCCGCTGGGTCTCCGTGAGTTCCAGGACAGCCATAGCTGTTGCACAAAGAAACCCTGTCTCGAAAAGCCACAAAAAGAAATAAAAAGAAACGAAATAAAAGTAAAAAATGCCTCAGGAGGGGTTAAAAGCACTGGCTGCTCTTCCAAAAGTCCTGAGAGGCAAGCAGAACACTCCACTCTTAATCCAGAAATTAATCAGAAACAGAAAGAGAGAAAAACAAAATGAAAGGCCCCAGCTGAGAGGGAGGTCTGGTGTGGCTCCTGTGGTCTCATTTTTAAAAGAGCAAAATAGGGCTCAATGGAAATCTGGCGTGTTCCATGGGTAGATGGGGACCTGGAGGATCTAAACTAGAAATGGTTTGTTAAAGTGTACATATGTGATTCTTCTAAGACTTATATACAGCCCAGCATGCATACGAACACACACACATCTTTAAAGATAAATAACAAAACAACCGATTCTGTCTTTGTAAATGCACTCATTGTAGATTTTCTTGTTTCATCGCGCGCGCGCGCGCGCGTGTGTGTGTATGTGAGTGTGTGTGTGTCTGTGTGTGTGTATGTGCTGAGTGATCAGTCACAGTCTCTAGCTATGACCACTGCCTCTGACGTGCTGAGATTGGTTTTTGACCCCGTTCTTCCTTCTTTCCTTCCTACCTATCTCACTCTCAGCAGCCATTTCTTTCCTCTTCAAGAGGACTGCTTCCTGAAAACCTTAAATAAGTCACTTCTAGGTCATGCTAGAGGGGACTAGGATGGACCCCAAACCATTTCACATAAATAGTACCCTGAACGATAAGAAAAGGCATCGGCTGCTCTGTCTTTTAGTCTCGTTGCTCTCCTGTTTATGATAGAGCCTGTATGTGAACCTATACATTTCTTTCCCCTGTAAATTATATTCCAAAACAAATGACCGCTTGTAGTGGTCTTTTGTTGTTGTTGTTGTTGTTAATTGTTTGTTGGTTGCTTGGTTATTTACTTTTTTTCTTCTTCTCTTTTTTATTGAAAGGGTGGGTATACTTTCTATATCAGGAGAAAGAGCCTCCTCACACAATTCTCTCTCTCTCTCTCTCTCTCTCTCTCTCTCTCTCTCTCTCTCTCTCTCTCTCTCCCCTCCCCCCTCTCGTGCTAGGTATAGAATCACGCTGATTTTCTGGGCTGGTTATAGAGTCACTGCTGCATTGATAATAAATAGATTCAGTACTGACTGATGACTAATAAACATTAGAAGGGAGCTGGCACTACCTAGACCAGTCTGCCTGACTCTGCTGTGATCCAACGAGGGAACTATGAGGATTGGTATCCATTTGTCTGTCTGTGTGTGTATTATCTATCTATCTATCTATCTATCCTTCTATCTATCTATCTATGTTTGTATGTATGTATGTATCTAACATTTATGTATTTATGTATTAATATACTACGGAGAATACACTAAATAAAGGACATGTTTGTCCTTTTTAAATAGTTGAGTAAAGAATTATATTTTAGCCAGGCATGGTGGCACATGCCTTTAATTCTATCTGTCTTTTTATCTATCTATCTATCTATCTATCTATCTATCTATCTATCATCGATAGATGATACTTACTTACTTATCTACTTACACAGTGTTTAAACTATTTTGGAGACAGAATCTCTCTATGTATTCCTGTCTGTCTTGAAAATCGCTGTGTATACTGACCTAGTTTGGAACTAGAACTTTTCTTGTGTTAAAGAAATTGTAGTTTTTTCTTGCTTGCTTGCTTGCTTGTTTCCAGACAAGGTTTCCCGTGTAGCCTTCCCTGTCCTGGACTTTCAAGTGCAAGTGATTCTATCCCCTCTGTCTCCCAACTGCTGGGATTAAAGGCAAAGGAAAACAAAAACAAAAACTAAGCCAGGCATGGCATAGTGGTGCATTCCTTTAATCCTAGCAATCGGGATGCAGAGGCAGGCCGATCGCTGTGAGTTTAAGGCCAGTATGGTATACAAAGTGAGCCCAGGACTGGATAGCCAACGCTACACGGAGAATCCCTGTCTCTGGGTGGATGGTGTGGGGGATGTGGTAGTGGGAGACAGAAACAAAACCAAACACAAAAACTTGGCTGTCACACCCGCCAGGTGGAGAGGGAGAGCACCGCCCACCTCCTCCATGGTAGGTGCCAGTACTGGAGTGGCAGGGCCAATATTGCCCTTGTGATGTTATCATCCAGCAAGCACCACAGCGCCTGGATGATGCTGTGTTGTTCTTATAAATTACACTCTTTTCTGTGTGACAGCGCCTCAGCATTTAAACCAAAGAGAGCATTGCGCAAAATGCAATGGAGCCGGGTGGTTTTGGCGCATGCATGCCTGTTGTCTCAGAACATGGGAGGCAGAGGCAGGCATGAGCTCCAGGGCAGTCAGAGCTGTTACACAGAGAAACCCTGTCTTGAAAACCACAAAAAGAAATAAAATAAAACGAAGTAAAATTAAAAAATGCCTCAGGAGGGGTTAAAACACTGGCTGCTCTTCCAAATGTCCTAAGAGGCAAGCAGAACACTCCACACTTAATCCAGAAATCAATCTAAAACAGAAAGAGAGAAAAACAAAATGAAAGGCCCCAGCAGAGAGGGAGGTCTGGTGTGCCTCCTGTGGTCTCATTTTTAAGAGAGCAAAATAGGGCTCAATGGAAATCTGGCGTGTTCCATAGGTAGATGGGGACCTGGAGGATCTAAACTAGAAATGGTTTGTTAACGTGTACATATGTGATTCTTCTAAGACTTATATACACCCTAGCGTGCATGTGAATACACACACATCTTTAAAGATAAATAACAAAACAACCAATTCTCTCTTTGTAACTGCACTCATTGGAGCTTTTCTTGTGTCATCGTGTGTGTGTGTGTGTGTGTGTGTCTGTGTGTGTGTGTGTGTGTGCGTCGGCACCCCCCACTTGTGTTAAAAATTAATCCACAGCTGAGTGATCATTCACAGTCTCTAGCTATGACCACCACCTCTGACGTGCTGAGATTGGTTTTTGACCCCATTCTTCCTTCTTTCCTTCCTACCTATCTCACTCCCAGGACCCATTTCTTTCCGCTTCAAGAAATGGACTGCTTCCTGATGTTACCTTAAGTCAGTCACTTCTAGGTCTTGCTAGAGGGGACTAGGAAGGACCCCAAACCATTTCACATATATAGTACCCTTAACGATAAGAACAGGCATTGGCTGCTCTGTCTTTTGGTCTCATTGGTCTCCTGTTCATGTTTGAGCCTGTATGTGAATCCACACATTTCTTTCCCCTGTAAATTATATTCCAAAAATAATGACTGCTTGTAGTTTTCTTTTTTGTATGGTTGTTAATATTTGTTTGTTGGTTGGTTATTTTATTTATTTCTGCTTCTTTTTTTATTGTAAGTGTGTGTATAGTTTCTAGATAAGGAGAGAGAGCCTCCTCACACAATTCTGCCCCCCCCCTCTCTCTCTCTCTCCCTCTCCCTCTCCCCCCCCCCCTTGCTGGGTATATAATCATATTGATTTTTTGGGCTGGTTATAGTGTCACTGCTGCATTGCTAATAAATAGATTCAGTACTGACTGATGACTAATAAATTTTAGAAGGTAACTGGCTCTACCTAGACCAGGCTGCTTGACTCTGCTGTGATCAAATGAGGTAACTATGAAGATTGGTCTCCATTTGTCTGCCTGTGTGTTTTGTATCTATCTATCTATCTATCTATCTATCTATCTATCTATCTAATTATCTATTTTTCTATCTATGTGTGTATGTATGTAAGTGTCTAACATCTATGTGTTTATGTATTAGTATAGTACAGAGAATTCACTGAATAAAGGAATAGTTTATCCTTTTTAAATAGTTGAGTAAAGAATTAAATATTTAGCCAGGCATGGTGGCACATGCCTTTAATCCTATCTATCTATCTATCTATCTATCTATCTATCTATCTATCTATCATCGATGTATTTACTTACTTACTTATCTACTTACACAGTGTTTAAACTATTTTGGAGACAGAGTCTCTCTATGTATTCCTGTCTGTCTTGAAAATCGCTGTGTATACTGACCTAGTTTGGAACTAGAACTTTTCTTGTGTTAAAGAAATTGTAGTTTTTTCTTGGTTGCTTGCTTGTTTGTTTCCAGACAAGGTTTCCCGTGTAGCCTTCCCTGTCCTGGACTTTCAAGTGCAAGTGATTCTCTCCCCTCTGTCTCCCAACTGCTGGGATTAAAGGCAAAGGAAAACAAAAACAAAAACTAAGCCAGGCATGGCATTGTGGTGCATGACTTTAATTGCAGCACTCAGGAGGCAGAGGCAGGCAGATCGCTGTGAGTATAAGGCCAGCCTGGTCTACAAAGGGAGCCCAGGACTGGATAGCCAACGCTACACGGAGAATCCCTGTCTCTGGGTGGATGGTGTGGGGAATGTGGTAGTGGGAGACAGAAACAAAACCAAACACAAAAACTTGGCTGTCACACCCGCCAGGTGGAGAGGGAGAACACCGCCCACCTCCTCCATGGCAGGTGCCAGTACTGGAGTGGCAGGGCCAATATTGCCCTTGTGATGGTATCATCCAGCGAGCACCACAGCGCCTGGATGATGGTGTGTTGTTCTTATAAATTACACTCTTTTCTGTGTGACAGCGCCTCAGCATTTAAACCAAAGAGAGCATTACGCAAAATGCAATGGAGCCGGGTGGTGTTGGCGCATGCATGCCTGTTGTCTCAGAACATGGGAGGCAGAGGCAGGCATGAGCTCCAGGGCAGTCAGAGCTGTTACACAGAGAAACCCTGTCTTGAAAACCACAAAAAGAAATAAAATAAAACGAAGTAAAATTAAAAAATGCCTCAGGAGGGGTTAAAACACTGGCTGCTCTTCCAAATGTCCTAAGAGGCAAGCAGAACACTCCACACTTAATCCAGAAATCAATCTAAAACAGAAAGAGAGAAAAACAAAATGAAAGGCCCCAGCAGAGAGGGAGGTCTGGTGTGCCTCCTGTGGTCTCATTTTTAAGAGAGCAAAATAGGGCTCAATGGAAATCTGGCGTGTTCCATGGGTAGATGGGGACCTGGAGGATCTAAACTAGAAATGGTTTGTTAACGTGTACATATGTGATTCTTCTAAGACTTATATACACCCTAGCGTGCATGCGAATACACACACATCTTTAAAGATAAATAACAAAACAACCAATTCTCTCTTTGTAACTGCACTCATTGGGGCTTTTCTTGTGTCATCGTGTGTGTGTGTGTGTGTGTGTGTGTGTGTGTGTGTGTGTGTGTGTGTGTGCTTGCGCACGCAAGAACGAGCATGCATGGGTGTTAATAATTAATCCTCAGCTGGTTGATCATTCACAGTCTCTAGCTATGACCACTGCCTCTGACGTGCTGAGATTGGTTTTAGACCCCCTTCTTCCTTCTTTCCTTCCTACCTATCTCACTCCCAGCACCCATTTCTTTCCTCTTCTAGAAATGGACTGCTTCCTGATGTCACCTTAAGTCAGTCACTTCTAGGTCATGCTAGAGGGGACTAGGAAGGACACCAAACCATTTCACATAAATAGTACCCTGAACGATAAGAACAGGCATTGGCTGCTCTGTCTTTTGTTCTTGTTGGTCTCCTGTTCATGTTTCAGCCTGTATGTGAATCCACACATTTCTTTCCCATTTAAATTATACTCCAAAACAATTTACTGCTTGTAGTGGTCTTTTTGTTGCTGTTGTTGTTGTTGTTTGTTTGTTGGTTGGTTGGTTATTTATTTTATATTTTTCTTCTTCTCTTTTTTATTGAAAGGGTGGGTATACTTTCTATATCAGGAAAGAGAGCCTCCTCAAACAATTCTCTCCCCCCCCCCCGCCCGCCACCTTCTCCTGGTGGGTATAGAATCACATTGATTTTCTGGGCTGGTTATAGAGACACTGCTGCATTGCTAATAAAAAGATTCAGTACTGACAGATGACAAATATACATTAGAAGTTAGCTGGCACTACCTAGTCCAGGCTGCCTGACACTGCTGTGATCAAATGAAGGAACTATGAGAATTGGTATCCATTTGTCTGTCTTTATGTCTATTATCTATCTATTTACCTATCTATCTATCTATCCATGTGTGTATGTATGTATCTAACATCTATGTATTTACGTATTAGTTTTGTATGGAGAATACACTAAACAAAGAACTAGTTTAATCTTTTAAAATAGTTGAGTAAAGAATTAAATATTTAGCCAGGCATGGTGGCACACACCTTTAATCCTATCTATCTATCTATCTATCTATCTATCTATCTATGTATCTATCTATTATCGATGTATTTACTTACTTACTTATCTAATTACACAGTGTTTAAATTATTTTGGAGACAGAGTCTTTCTATGTAATCCTGTCTGTCTTGAAATTCGCTGTGTATACTGACCTAGTTTGGATCTAGAACTTTTCTTGGGTTAAAGAAATTGTAGTTTTTTGTTTGCTTGCTTGCTTGCTTGCTTGCTTGCTTGTTTGTTCCCAGACAAGGTTTCTCATGTAGCCTTGCCTTTCCTGGACTTGCAAGTGCAAGTGATTCTCTTGCCTCTGTCTCCCAACTGCTGGGATTAAAGGCAAAGAAAAACAAACCCAAAAACAAAGCTAGGCATGTCATGGTGGTGCAGGCCTTTAATCTCAGCACTCAGGAGGCAGAGGCAGGCATATCGCTGTGACTTTAAGGCCAGCCTGGTCTACAAAGTGAGCCGAGGACTGGATAGCCAACGCTACACAGAGAAACCCTGTCTCTGGGCGGAGGGTGTGGGGGTGGTGGTAGTGGGAGACAGAAACAAAGCAAAACAAAACACCAAAACTTAACTGTCACACCTGCCTGGTGGAGAGGGAGAGCCCTGCCCACCTCCTCCATGTCGGGTGCCAGTACTGGAGTGGCGGGGCCAATATTGCCCTTCTCATGGTATCATCCAGGGAGCATCACAGCGCCCGGATGACGGTGTGTTGTTCTCATAAATTACACTCTTTTCTGTGTGACAGCGCCTCAGCATTTAAACCAAAGAGAGCATTACGCAAAATGCAATGGAGCCGGGTGGTGTTGGCGCATGCATGCCTGTTGTCTCAGAACATGGGAGGCAGAGGCAGGCATGAGCTCCAGGGCAGTCAGAGCTGTTACACAGAGAAACCCTGTCTTGAAAACCACAAAAAGAAATAAAATAAAATGAAGTAAAATTAAAAAATGCCTCAGGAGGGGTTAAAACACTGGCTGCTCTTCCAAATGTCCTAAGAGGCAAGCAGAACACTCCACACTTAATCCAGAAATCAATCTAAAACAGAAAGAGAGAAAAACAAAATGAAAGGCCCCAGCAGAGAGGGAGGTCTGGTGTGCCTCCTGTGGTCTCATTTTTAAGAGAGCAAAATAGGGCTCAATGGAAATCTGGCGTGTTCCATGGGTAGATGGGGACCTGGAGGATCTAAACTAGAAATGGTTTGTTAACGTGTACATATGTGATTCTTCTAAGACTTATATACACCCTAGCGTGCATGCGAATACACACACATCTTTAAAGATAAATAACAAAACAACCAATTCTCTCTTTGTAACTGCACTCATTGGAGCTCTTCTTGTGTCACCGTGTGTGTGTGTGTGTGTGTGTGTGTGTGTGATAAGAACAGGCATTGGCTGCTCTGTCTTTTGTTCTTGTTGGTCTCCTGTTCATGTTTCAGCCTGTATGTGAATCCACACATTTCTTTCCCATTTAAATTGTATTCCAAAACAATTTACTGCTTGTAGTGGTCTTTTTGTTGCTGTTGTTGTTGTTGTTTGTTTGTTGGTTGGTTGGTTATTTATTTTATATTTTTCTTCCTCTCTTTTTTATTGAAAGGGTGGGTATACTTTCTATATCAGGAAAGAGAGCCTCCTCAAACAATTCTCTCCCCCCCCCCTTCTGCCCGCCACCTTCTCCTGGTGGGTATAGAATCACATTGATTTTCTGAGCTGGTTATAGAGACACTGCTGCATTGCTAATAAAAAGATTCAGTACTGACAGATGACAAATATACATTAGAAGTTAGCTGGCACTACCTAGTCCAGGCTGCCTGACACTGCTGTGATCAAATGAAGGAACTATGAGAATTGGTATCCATTTGTCTGTCTTTATGTCTATTATCTATCTATTTACCTATCTATCTATCTATTCATGTGTGTATGTATGTATCTAACATCTATGTATTTACGTATTAGTTTTGTATGGAGAATACACTAAACAAAGAACTAGTTTAATCTTTTAAAATAGTTGAGTAAAGAATTAAATATTTAGCCAGGCATGGTGGCACACACCTTTAATCCTATCTATCTATCTATCTATCTATCTATCTATCTATCTATCTATCTATGTATCTATCTATTATCGATGTATTTACTTACTTACTTATCTAATTACACAGTGTTTAAATTATTTTGGAGACAGAGTCTTTCTATGTAATCCTGTCTGTCTTGAAATTCGCTGTGTATACTGACCTAGTTTGGATCTAGAACTTTTCTTGGGTTAAAGAAATTGTAGTTTTTTGTTTGCTTGCTTGCTTGCTTGCTTGCTTGCTTGTTTGTTCCCAGACAAGGTTTCTCATGTAGCCTTGCCTTTCCTGGACTTGCAAGTGCAAGTGATTCTCTTGCCTCTGTCTCCCAACTGCTGGGATTAAAGGCAAAGAAAAACAAACCCAAAAACAAAGCTAGGCATGTCATGGTGGTGCAGGCCTTTAATCTCAGCACTCAGGAGGCAGAGGCAGGCATATCGCTGTGACTTTAAGGCCAGCCTGGTCTACAAAGTGAGCCGAGGACTGGATAGCCAACGCTACACAGAGAAACCCTGTCTCTGGGCGGAGGGTGTGGGGGTGGTGGTAGTGGGAGACAGAAACAAAGCAAAACAAAACACCAAAACTTAACTGTCACACCTGCCTGGTGGAGAGGGAGATCCCTGCCCACCTCCTCCATGTCGGGTGCCAGTACTGGAGTGGCGGGGCCAATATTGCCCTTCTCATGGTATCATCCCGGGAGCATCACAGCGCCCGGATGACGGTGTGTTGTTCTCATAAATTACACTCTTTTCTGTGTGACAGCGCCTCAGCATTTCAACCAAAGAGAGCATTATGCAAAATGAAATGGAGCTGCCCGGTGGTGGCACATGCATTCGTGTTGTCTCAGAACTTGGGAGGCAGAGGCAGGCATGAGCTCCAGGGCAGTCAGAGCTGTTACACAGAGAAACCCTGTCTCGAAAAACCACAAAAAGAAATAAAATGAATCGAAATAAAAGTAAAAAATGCCTCAGGAGTGGTTAAAAGCACTGGCTGCTCTTCCAAACGTCAGAACTGAGGCCATGAATAAGAGGGATGACCGGGGATATTCATATTGCACTGTTAGAGTTGAAATTCTTGGACTGGCGCAAGAAGGACCAGAGCGAAAGCATTTGCCAAGAATGTTTTCATTAATCAAGAACGAAAGTCAGAGGTTCGAAGACGATCAGATACCTTCGTAATTCCGACCATAAATTATGCCGACTGGCGATGTGGCGGCGGTCTTCCCATGACCTGGCAGGCAGCTTACAGGAAACCAAAGTCTTTGGGTTCCGGAAGGAGTATGGTTGCAAAGCTGAAACTTAAAGGAATTGATGGAAGGGCACCACCAGGAGTGGAGCCTGCGTTTAATTTGACTCAACACAGGAAACCTCATCCGGCCCGGACATGGACAGGATTGACAGATTGATATCTCTTTCTCGATTCTGTGGGTGGTGGTGCATGGCCGTTCTTAGTTGGTGGAGCGATTTGTCTGGTTAATTCCGATAACGAACGAGACTCTGGCATGCTAACTAGTTACGCGACCCCCGAGCGGTCGGCGTCCCCCAACTTCTTAGAGGGACAAGTGGCATTCAGCCACCCAAGATTGAGCAATGACAGGTCTGTGATGCCCTTAGATGTCCGGGGCTGCACGCAAGCTACACTGACTGGCTCAGCGTGTGCCTACCCTACGCCGGCAGGCGCGGGTAACCCGTTGAACCCCATTCCTGATGGTGATCGGGGATTGCAATTATTCCCCATGAACGAGGAATTCCCAGTAAGTGCGGGTCATAAGCTTGCGTTGATTAAGTCCCTGCCCTTTGTACACACCGCCTGTCGCTACTACCGATTGGATGATTTAGTGAGGCCCTTGGATCGGCCCCGCCAGGGTCGGCTTATGGCCCTGGCGTAGCCCTGAGAAGATGGTCGAACTTGACTATCTAGAGGAAGTAAAAGTCATAACAAGGTTTCTGTAGGTGAACCTCGGGAAGGATCATTAACGAGAGGCACAGTTCGGCAGGCCGTGTCTGTCAGTCTGTCTGTCTTTGTCACTCCTTGCCATTAGGCAAGTGTCCCAGGTGGCATCACCTGCTGCCGTGTGTGCGGTTGGTCGGTAGGTCCTCTGGGTTTTGAAAGAAGGAGGGAAGAGGAAAGAGGATGGTGAGGAGGCGGGTTGCATTGCCATCTGTTGTGGGGCGGCAGCCCTTGCTGTTCCCGTCCCTCTTGCTCCTCTCCTGTCTCTTTGCTCTTTCTGCTTCTTCCCCGGGGTGACCGACCCTGCCTGCTCTCTTCCTGCCGCCACCCGCGGGCTGCCCCTCTTTTTCGTCCCGCTTGTCTCCACCCATGGCGGTGGTGCGAGTCAATGTCATGGTTGTGGTGGGGGGCGCTGTCACGTCTCATCTCGGCCGCCTATGCCTCGACTCTGGCTTTACTGCGCCCGGAGCGTGTCAAGTGTGATTGGCGATGGCCGCGATGGGTCCAGGATCTGTCCCCTCCTGGACTCTCTGACCTGGCGTGTCCTCCCCGATCGTTTCCGGGTACCTGGCTGTCGCGTTCAGGCACGCAGGTTTAAAGACCCCTGGGGAGGTCACCTCTCTGCCCCCGAGATGGGGGGGTCTGCGGGGCCTTTAGGGAGTGGCCTGTGGGTGTGAGGTCCTTCTCTCCCTCCTGTGGCTCTCTCAGACTCTTACCCTCTTTCCCCCTTCTGTGGGATTATGACTGAACGCCTCTAAGTTAGAATCCCACCCAGGCAGAACGATACCGCATCGCTGAAGGAGCCTCGGTTGGCCCCAGATAGCCAGGTCCCCTTCCGTCCCAGCCGGCGGTCCATCATCGTCACCTTTGCGCGTGTGCCCTCTCAAGGGGTTGTCGCTGCCGGCCGGCCGGTGGGCTTCCCCGCCTTGTGTCGGTACCGGGGTCTGGTGTGGAGAGCCATTGGTCCCGGGAAACGGGGCGCAGCCAGAAAGGGGGCCACCCTCTTGCCCGTCACGTCAGCGCAAGTTCCTGTGGAACCTGGCGCTAAACCAATCATAGACGACCTGCTTCTGGGTTGGGGTTTCTATGTTGCAGAGCAGCTTCCTCGCTGTTATCTATTGAAAGTCATCTCTCGACACAATGGTTTGTCTTGTCAGCCCGTCTGCCGCTCTCTCACTCTCCCTGTCTCCGGAACGACTGGTTCCCGTTTTTCCCATTGGCATCTCCAGGAGAAAGCGCCCCCTGCCTGCTTCGCCGCAGTCGCCTTTTCCCGCCCGCCCCCGCTCCGACCCTGGCCAAACTGGGGTGTGAGGCAAAGGCGGTGACAGCGGTGTGACCACTGGGGGGGCGGGGTAGACTTTATCCGTTTTGCCTCGCTTGCGCCCCGCCCCACCTGGAGGTTGGGGATCACCCCGCCCTTTTCCCCAGAGACCGGATAGACCAGTAGTCCCACGCGGGGAGTCGCCCGCTCTCATTTGGGACACCTTAGGTCAACCAGATGTCCCTTCTGGACTCTTTTTTTTTTAAATAATATTATATATATATATATATATCTGTATACACAACTGATGCGAGTCCTATAACCATGGAGGTCGACCAGTTGTCCCTTTCAAGGGATGCGTGTCCTAACCTAAAACTATGGAAGTCGACCAGTTTTCCCTTCTGCCTAACCACGGAAGTTTGATGAAGTTTGGTTTGTTTGTTTGTTTTCCCATGCCACTGTGGGGAGGGGGACGGGCGGGCCATTTATTTATTTATTTATTTATTTACTTACTTACTTGTTTATTTATTTACTTGTTTATTTGTGTGTTTTTATTCATTCATTTGCCTAACTTTCTATCCATTTATTTATTTATCTGTCTATTTGTTTATCTATTTATCAAGCTATCTATTTGTTTATCTATCTATCTATCTGTCTATCTATCTATCTATCTATCCTATGCTTGTCTATCTGCAGATATATATACGGGCAGGCCAGAAGAGTGTACCAGATATCTTTCTCCTCCTCCTCCTCCACTTCCTCCTCCTCCTCCTCCTGGAGCCATTTATTAATAAATATTTGATTAATTACTCAGTCTGTGAAGATCGACCTTTCTTTCTTTCTTTCTTTCTTTCTTTCTTTCTATTTATCTGTCTATCTATCTATCTGCACCTGGTTGACAGAAGAGGGCACCAAAATCTTTATCTACCTCCTCCAGGAGCTATTTTATTTATTTACTTATTCATTCATTCATTCACTCATTCATTCATTTCTCTATGTTTATCTGCAGGCCAGAAGAAGACACCAGATCACCTTGAAGAGAGGTCCAGTGTTTGCTCCAGAAATAGCAGACTACCATAGTATTCTGTTTTGTTCCAGGTTTGATCGCAGATGTGCGCTCCCCCCCCTTTCTGTGTGTGTGTGTGTAGTCGGGGAGGTGATGTCATTTGCTGGAGGTGGGGAAGAGAAACAGGGAGGAGACATTGGGGAGCATTGTGTTACCTAAAACATTGTGTGTTAGATGCAGGTCTCTCCCCGTCTCCCAACTCTCTCTCTCTCTCTCTCTCTCTCTCTCTCTCTCTCTCTCTCTCTCTCTCCCCTTCCTGTCCGCATTTGTGGAATGGACACTTGCTTTATGGGTCCCAACTTGACAGCTGTTTTCTCTGCTTGCTTTCTTACCTCCATGTAGGAGGGAGAGGCCAGAAGGAAGATTCTTCTTGGAGAAAATAGCCAGCCCATCTGGACCGACATATGAAACTTCATCCTCACAGCATAAGAAGACAACCCTCCCCTCCTGACCCATAGCTGGTACTCTCCCTACCTCCCAGCCCTCTTTCACTAACCCTGACTCAATAAAATAATGTGAATAAATGGATAAAGAATTAGTTTCCAGGTATTTATTTGTTTCTCAGCTTGTCTGGCTGTGCGTGCATCTGTGGACTACTGGTACTCACGAGGCATGTGTCAGAACACCCGGTACTCTTAACTGCTGAGACATGATTCTCCTGGTGCATGAGTTCAGTTTGCTTTCAGAGGGAATGTTTTAAAACTCGCCCCCCCAAGAAAAGGAAAACAACAACAACAACAACAATAACAACAACAACAAACCCTCACTCGCTCCAGTTGAAGATATGGTCTCTAATGTTTACTTAGAAAGAACCACCTCTGACTCCTCTAGTCTTCCTCTAGCAATGTAATCCCACAATGTGAGGATAAAAATCAAAGGAAGGCTTTGCTTGACTCACTGTTTCTTTCATAAGTAAAGAGGAACACCCACCCCACCCCTCAAACACACACACACACCTCTTTGCAGACTGGTTAGTGTCCACTTCTTCCTGAAGAAAAGTGATTTTTCCACCCTTTTAGGAGGGGTGGGGGGTGGGAGGGTTCAAGACAGAGGTTTCCTCTGTGTGACAGCTCCTGGAAGTCACTCTGTAGACCAGGCTCATGGAGATCTACCTGCCTCTGCCTCCAGACTGAGTGCTGGCTAGACTTTCCACTGTCTTAAGGCACAAGATGTGTGGAGAAAGCTGCCCCATTTATAGCTCTCATTTTGATTACGAGGGGGGGTGGGGTGGATCTTTACCAGTGGAGACCAAGATAGGTTAAGTCCTCCTGGTGTTGAGAGAGACCTGTTCCTGTTCCTGTTCCTGTTGGGTCACATACCTATATTTTTGTTTCAGGCACACCAGCCACATCATCATTTCAGGGCTAGGGTTTGGTTTTTGTATTTTATTTTATTTCATGAATGAGAAACTCTTTGGCTCGGCTGCGCACAACTGCCAGGCATGCCGAGGGCCATCTTGTTCAAGGAGCTCATTAGCCATGTGGGCTTTCTTGGAGGTGATCCTGTACTGTGATGCACCTCCAAAATTGCTTCCGACTTCTGAGAACAAGGCAGGCATGAAAGTGTCAGATAACCTTAGACCTGGAGTTAAAGACAGACAGGTGGGAGCTGCCATGTGGGAGCTGGGAATTGAGCAGACAGTGCTCTTAACTACTGAGCCGTCTCTCTCCAGCCCCCGCCCATCTTTGTTTTTCTTTTTCTTTTCTCAGTTTCTTTTAACCAAGCACACTCCCGATGGATGAAAGTGTACAGTTGGCTTAGACACTCGCTGCCTGAGGGTTTCAAGACTGACTGAGTGTTTGTTTGATTAGGTTTGTGGAGGGGCAGGGCTCTCAATTTAATCGATTTTTAATTTCCTACCATGCCTTCCAATCATAGTTTCCTATCCCCAAACTCATCATGGTCTATATACAACCCATTGAGGCTTTATTGTCCTCCTATGGCCCAGATGCATGGCAGGCCCTGCTACTTGGTTTCCTTTGGTTTGGTTTGACACAGACAGACAGACATACAGGCAAGCAGGCAGGCAGGCTGGCTGGCTGACCGGCTGGCCTCGAACTCACAGTGATCTGTCTGCCTCTACCTCCGGGGTGCTGGGAATTCAAGGAAGGCAGGCAGGCAGGCCGTGCTTTTTGAAAAGTTTGAAAATCAGGCACCACACATAAGAGCCATTTGGCTATTCTTTGAAAACGGACACTTTTCATAGGAACACAAAGTTTAACCCAAAGTACATAGAAGGCACGGTATAACAACTTAGAATTGCTTACGTACAGAGAAAATGCTTTCCTTTTTCTCGATTTTGGTTCCATTTTTTCCCATTTATTTATTTATTTATTTATTTATTCATTTATTTATTTTTGGATTTTTTTTTGAGGCAGGGTCTCTCTGTGTAGCCTTGGCTGTCCTGGATTTGCTTTGTAGACAAGGCTGGCCTCGAACTCACAGCGATCCACCTGCCTCTGCCTCCCGAGTGCTAGGATTAAAGGTGTGTGCTACCACGCCCGGCCAGTTATTTCTTTTAGTCAAGATCTCTCTCTCTTTCTCCCCCCCACCTTCTTGTGCTGGATATAGAATCACATTTTCTGTGCTGGTTATAGAGTCACTACTGCATTGCTAATAAATAGATTAAGTACTGAATGATGACTAATAAACATTAGAAGGTCGCTGGCACTCCCTAGACCAGGCTGCCTGACTCTGTGGTGATCAAATGAGGGAACTATGAGGATTGGCCTCCATTTGTCTGTCTCTGTGTGTATTATCTTTCTATCTCTGTATCTCTCTCTATATCTATCTATGTATCTATGGGTGTATGTGTGTATGTATCTAACATCTGTGTATTTATGTATTAGTATAGTACGGAGAATACACTAAATAAATGACTAGTATAATCTTTTAAAATATTTGAGTAAAAAATTAAATATTTAGCCAGGCATGGTGGCACACACCCTTAATCCTATCTATCTATCTATCTATCTATCTATCTATCTATCTATCTATCTATCGATCAATCTATCATCGATGTATTTACTTACTTACTTATCTACTTACACAGTGTTTAAATTATTTTGGAGACAGAGTCTCTCTCTATATTCCTCTCTGTCTTGAAAATCGCTGTGTATACTGACCAAGTTTGGAACTAGAACTTTTCTTGGGTTAAAGAAATTGTTTTTTGTTTGCTTGCTTGCTTGCTTGCTTGCTTGTTTGTTTCCAGACAAGGTTTCTCATGTAGCCTTGCCTGTCTTGGACATGCAAGTGCAAGTGATTCTCTCGCCTCTGTCTCCCAAGTGCTGGGGTTAAAGGCAAAGGAAAACAAAACCAAAAACAAAGCCAGGCATGGCATGGTGGTGCAGGCCTTTAATCCCAGCACTCTGGAGGCAGAGGCAGGCAGATCGCTGTGAGTTTAAGGCCAGCCTGGTCTACAAAAGGAGCCCCAGACTGGGCAGCCAACGCTACACAGAGAAACCCTGTCTCTGGGCCGAGGGTGTGGGGGTGGTGGTAGTGGGAGACAGAAACAAAACAGAACAAAACCCCAAAACTTGGTTCTTACACCTGCCCAGTGGAGCGGGAGAGCCTCGCCCCCCTCTCTATGGCCGGTGCCAGTACTGGAGGGATTGGGCCAATATTGCCCTTGCGATGGTATCATCCACAGAGCACCACTGCGCCCGGATGATGTTGTGTTGTTCTCATAAATTACACTCTTTTCTGCGTGACAGCGCCTCAGCATTTAAACCAAAGAGAACATTACGCAAAATGAAATGGTCTTCCCATGACCTGCCGGGCAGCTTCCCGGAAACCAAGTTCTTTGGGTTCCAGGGGGAGTATGGTTGCAAAGCTGAAACTTAAAGGAATTGATGGAAGGGCACCACCAGGAGTGGAGCCTGTGGCTTAATTTGACTCAACACAGGAAACCTTACCAGGCCCGGACATGGACAGGATTGACAGATTGATAGCTCTTTCTTGATTCCCTGGGTTGTGGTGCATGGCCGTTCTTAGTTGGTGGAGCGATTTTTCTGGTTAATTCTGATAACAAACGAGACTCTGGCATGCTAACTAGTTACGCAACCCCCAAGCAGTCGGCGTCCCCCAACTTCTTAGAGGGACAAGTGGCGTTCAGCCACCAGAGATTGAGCAATAATAAGTCTGTGATGCCCTTAGATGTCCGGGGCTACACGCGCGCTACACTCTCTGGCTCAGTGTGTTCCTACCCTAAGCTGGCAGGCACGGGTAACCCGTTGAACCCCATTTGTGACAGGGATCAGGGATTGCAATTATTCCCCATGAACGAGGAATTCCCAGTAAGTGTGGGTCATAAGCTTGCATTGATTAAGTCCCTGCCCTTTGTACACACTGCCTGTCGCTACTACCGATTGGCCGGTTTAGTGAGGCCCTCGGATCGGCCCCATCGGGGTCGGCCCAAGGCCCTGGCGGAGCGCTGAGAAGACGTTCGAACTTGACTATCTAGAGGAAGTAAAAGTCGTAACAAAGTTTTCGTAGGTGAACCTGCAGAAGGATCATTAAGAAGAGGCGCCGGTCGGCTGGCCATGCCCGTCTGTCCGTTCGTCCGTCCGTGTCTTTGTTTTTCCCTGCCGGGAGGCAAGTTTCCCAGGTCGCATTGGCTGCTGCCGCATGTGGTCGGTCTTGGTCGTTCGGTCCTCTGGGTTGAAAGAAGGAGGGAAGAGGAAAGAGGTAGAGGATGGTGAGGAGGCGGGGCACGTTGCCGTCTGTTGTGGGGTGGGCAGCCCTTGCCATTCCCGGCCCTCTTTCACAATCCTCTCCCATCTCTTCGCTCCTTCTGCTTCTTCCCTGGGGTGGCCGACCCTGCATGCTAGGTGCCTGCCGCGACCCGCGGGCAGCCCCTTTTTCCCATCCGGCTCGTCTCCTCCCGTGGCGGTGGTGCCAGTCTATGTCATGGTTGTGGTGGGGGGCGCTTTCGCGTCTCATCTCGGCCGCCTACGCGGTGGCTCCGGCTTTACCGAGCCTGGAGTGTGTTGCATGCGGTCGGCGA
Organism: Acomys minous; assembly: GCF_964271855.1. Lineage (NCBI taxonomy): Eukaryota > Metazoa > Chordata > Mammalia > Rodentia > Muridae > Acomys > Acomys minous. The sequence goes on along the minus strand of NW_028182181.1, from coordinate 1,472,448 downwards.
TGGCCGCGGTGGGTCCGGCATCCATCTCCTCCTGGCTTTTCTGACCTCGAGTGTCCTCCCCGAACCTTTCCGAGTACCTGGCTGTCGCGTTCAGGTGCGCAGGTTTAAAGACCCCGTGGAAATCGCCTCTCTGCCCCCAGGGTAGGGGGGAGGCGGCGGGGCCCGTAGGGAGTCGGCCTGGGGGTGTGTGAGGTCCCTCTATCCCTCCAGCGGCTCTCTCAGACTCTTGCCCGCTTTCAGCCTTCCAGGGACGCTCCCCAGGCCGTGGTTGCGGGTTGGGGTGGGAGCCTCCCCTTTGGGCGTCCGTGGGCCTCTTGCAGCTGTGCCTGGCTTGCCGTCCTGGCTTCCCGTGTCATGGGCGCCTCGACCGTGTTCGCTGGGCGGGTCCCGTGTTGCTGTGTGTGTGTGTGGTTCTTTTCCCGTTCCGTCTAACCGACCCATCCCCCAGAGTTCGTGTTCCTTCTGTTTTGCTCTTGCTGGCCGGCCCGAGGCGAGCCCTCTCTCCCGGTGTGGGGGGCGGGGCACTGTGATGTGAGCAAGGGACTCCCGTCTCTCCCACATGCCCTACGAAAAACTCGTACGATTCTTAGCGGTGGATCACTCGGCTCGTGCGGCGATGAAGAACACAGCTAGCTGCGAGAATTAATGTGAATTGCAGGACACATTTATCATTGACACTTCGAACGCACTTGCGGCCCTGGGTTCCTCCCAGGGATACGCCTGTCTGAGTGTTGCTTGACAATCAATCGCAAAACCCCTTTGGTGTCCGTCTCTGAGGGGTGGGTTCGCGTGGCTGTGGGTTTGTTTGCAGGGTCCCCGACTCCGGGCCCTCCGTCCGCAGAAGTTCAGACGTGTGGGGTGGTTGTCGGCGTGCCGCCATCGCCGCTTTCCGGCCTCCGTGCAGAGGAGAGCATGAAGAAAGGCCGCAAAGCTTCGAGAGGCAAGGTGGTGGGAAAGGAAGGGGGGTCGCTGGCGGTCTTCCCATGTCCCCGGTGTCTGTGTTGACGGCCGTGTGGCAGTGTGAGCGGTCACGCGTTGGCGGTGATGGAGGTCGTGGTCCAGGTTAGACCTCTCTAGGCGGGGTCGTCGTACCCTTGGAGTCATCAGGGTCCGGATCTCGGCCCTCTGCGTTCTCCTTCGTCTTCTGCCACCGTGTCTGCCCGACATCTCATGCGGCCACGCCGGTCCCCGGGTTTGGGTTCCCGCCCCACGCACCCCTTAGCCATCTGGGAGCATTGTCATGCCGCCTGAGTCCGTAAGGTTGGCCGAGCCCGTGCCGAGGCTGCGCCATCGGTCTGTGCTCCCTGGACCGGCCCCGCCACCTTCTCCGTCTTTCCTCTGCCCGGGGGTTGTCCCCCTCCAGTGAGGGTCCTGCAGGACGCCGCAGTCTATCCCTTTGCTGATGCAAGCGCTCCCCGGGGGATGGGGTCAGGTAGAGGCTGCGCGTGTCGGCCCCGTCTCCGTGCCACGTTGCGTGCCCTGGGACCCCAGCCACTCGCCAAAGCGAGGTCGCCAGCTCGTGTTCCTGCTTCGCCGCCGCCTCCACCTCCGCGCTCTTCCCTTCGATCTTCTTGCTCTTTCTCTCGCGGACCCCTCAGACGTGTGTCATGGAGGGCGGGCGGGGTGGTGGAGAAGAAAGGGGCCTCGGTCCCTTTCCCGTGGCCGCCGCCCCTCTCCTGCCACACCGTGTCCTCTCCCTCTGGCTCCGCGACCTTAGATCAGAGGTGGCAACCCGCTGAATTTAAGCATATTAGTCAGCATAGGAAAAGAAACTAACCAGGATTCCCTCAGTAATGGCGAGTGAACAGGGAAGAGCCCAGTGCCGAATCCCCGCCACTCGGCGTGGCACAGGAAATGTGGTGTACAAAAGACCCACTTCCCGGCGCCCCTTGTGGGGGGCCCAATCCTTCTGATCAAGGCCCAGCCCGTGGACGGCATGAGGCCGGTAGCGGCCCCCAGTGCGCCGGGTCCGGGTCTTCCCGGAGTAGGGTTGCTTGGGAATGCAGCCCAAAGCGGGTGGTAAACTCCATCTAAGGCTAAATACCCGCAGGAGACCTATAGTCAACAAGTACCGTAAGGGAAATTTGAAAAGAATTTTGAAGAGAGAGGTCAACAGGGAGTGAAAGCGTTAAGAGGTAAATGGGATGAGGTCCGTGCAGTCCGCCCGGAGGATTCAACCCTGCAGCGCGCGCCTGGCCACGCCAGTGGCTCCTGGCGGATCTTTCCTTCTCCCTGTTCCTCCTGACCCCTCCACCCAAGTGTCAACCCCTTTCCCTGTCTCCCCGCGTCCTTGGCAGCCCTGGGGGGCGGCGCACGGGCGGGGCCGGGGTGGGGTCGTCCTGTCTTTTCCCATCGATATCATTATTTTTATCTAAAAGCGAGTGCCACAGCGTCTGGATGATGGTGCATTTTTCTGATAAGTTATTCTCCTTTCTCTGTGACAGCACCTCAGCATTTAAACCAAAGAGAGCATTAAGAAACATAAAACGGCAGCACACGCCTTTACTCCCGGTGCTTGGGAGGCAGAGGCCAGTGGATCTCCGTGAGTTCCAGGACACCCAGAGCTGTTGCACAGAGAACCCCTGTCTCGAAAAACCACAAACATAAAAAATAAAAATAACAAAAATAAAAATGCGTCAGGGTTGAAGAGCACCTGCTGCTCTTGGGAAGGTAGAGCCTTCAGTTCCCAGCAGCCACGTGGTGGCTCACAACCATTTCTGAGGAGACCTGGTGCCCTCTCCTGGCCCGCAGGTGGAGATGCAGGCAGAACACTGCACACCTAATGCAGAACTCAAAGAGAACAGAAAGAGAGAAAAACAAAATGAAACGACCCAGCTGAGGGGGAGGTCTGGTGTTGCTCCTGTGGTCTCACTTTTACCACAGCGAGATAGGACTCAGTGGAAATGTGGCGTGTTCCGTGGGTAGATGGGCACCTGTAGGATGTAAACTAGCTAATGGTTGGTTAAAATTTAGATGTCAGATTCTTTTTTTTTTTTCTTTTTTGTCTTTTGGAGACAGGGTCTCTCTGTGTTAGCCTTGGATGTCCTGGACTCGCTTTGTAGACCAGTCTGGCTGGCCCTGAAATTTTACAGCGATCCATGTGCCTCTGCCTCCCGAGTGCTGGGATTAAACGCGTGCACCACCATACCATACCCGGCAGATGTGTCAGGGATACTTTTAAGATTTTTTTTATGTTTGTTCATTTGTATTTTTTTGTTTTTCGATACATGGTTTCTCTGTGTAGCCTTGGCCATCCTGGACGCACTTTGTAGACCAGGCTGGCCCTTGAACTCATAGCAACCCTTTCTTTCCTCTTCCAGAAATGGACTGCTTCCTGATTTCAGCTTAAGACAGTCACACTTCTAGGTCATGGTAGACGGGACTAGGAAGGACTCCAACCCATTTCACAAAAATAGTACACTGAACGAAAAGAACAGGCATCGGCTGGTCTACCTTTTGGTCTCTCCAGTATCTTGTGTATGTTTGGGCCTGTACGCGAACCAACACATTTCTTTCTACCATAAATTATATTCCAAAACAAATGAGTGTTGGTAGTAATGTTGTTTTTTTTTTACACTTTTAATTTAAAGGGTACTTTCAAGGTCTGGGGTGAGAGGCTCCTCACAATCAACCTCCTGCCCCCTGCGCGCATGCAAGTGCCCCCCCACCCTCCGCCCCCGGCCCTCTGCTCCGCCCCCATGCCCCCCACCCCGTGTGAATTGGATTTAAGTCCCTGCCATCTAGAGGGATGGTAAACAGAGAACAGAGAAGATCACTTCGGAAGATTTTTTTCTCCCCTGTTTGGCGGTGCCTCAGAATTCAAAGAAAGAGAGCATGAAGACAAAGCAAATGGGACTAGAGAGATGGATCGGTCGTGAAGAGCACTGGCAGCTCTTCCAAAGAACCTCTGTTGGAATCCCAACACCCACACGGAAGCTCACAACTGTCTGTAACGCCACTAGAAGGGATCTGACACATTCATACCGAATGATGCACAGAAAAAAATTAAAATAAGGCCGGGCGGTGGTGGCCCACGCTAATAATCCCAGCACTCAGAAGGCAGAGGCAGTCGGATTGCAGTAAGTTTTAGGACAGCCTGGTCTAAAAAAGCAAGTAAGTCCAGGACAGTCAAGGCTACACAGAGAAACCCTAACATGAAAAACGAATCCCTTGCCCCCGCCCAAAAAAAAGAAATAAAAAAAATAATGAAATGAAATAAAGGTAAATAAAATGAAAGGAACCGTCTCAGAAGTCTGGTGTAGCTCCTCGGTCTAAATTTTTTTGTTTCCTTTGGTTTGGTTTTGGTTTTGTTTCCTGAAGACAGCATTCCTTTATGGAACCTTGGCTGTCTTGGACCCGCTGTGTAGACGAGGCTGGCCTCAAACTCACAACAATCCACCTGTCTCTGCCTCCCAAGGGCTGGGATTAAAGAAAGGCATGTGCCACCACCGCTTGGCTACTGAAAGATTCTGAACTAATTTTCCCCCTGTCATTATGGTTAATTTAAAAGTTTTTTTCAATTAAAAATATTTATTCATTATTATGTGTACAGTGCTCCATCTGCCTGCGTGTATGCCTGCACGCCAGGGGAGAAAGTTAGATCAAATTATAGATGGCCGTGAGCCACCGTGTGCTCCTGGGAACGCAACTCAGGACCTCTGGAGGGGCAGTCAGTGCTCCTTTAACCTCTGAGCCACCTCTCCATCCAGCTCTTAATTTTTGTTTTTTTGTTTTCAGAGAGCGAGTTAAGCCTTTATGTGGTTTGTCTTTTCATGGAGCGAGGGAACTGTGTAGATCAGATAGGCTTCCCTATAATTCTGTACATGCACATTGGGTTTAACTTCTGAAACCAGAACTTAAATAAGCCAGCTCTGTGTGGTCCTGTAGGCCTTGAATCCCATAGCTCTGAAGGCAGAGGCAGGTGAAACTCTATGAGCTGGAGGCAGGCCTCATCTAGTTAGGGATTTCAATGGTTCCACGTGGGGTACGGAGACTACACTAAATAAAGGACCGGTTTATCCTTGATAGATAGCTGAATAAAGACTTAAATATGTACTTGGAAAAACCAAACACAGAAGTCCACCTGTCTCTGCTGTGATTACATGAGGAAACTATGATGCTTGGCCTCCATTTGCCTTTCTGTCTGTGTATCTTACTTATCTAAGGTTTTTGGAGATGGACTCTCTTTCTCTCTCTGTCTCTCTCTGTCTCTCTCTGTCTCTCTCTGTCTCTGTCTCTCTCTGTCTCTCTGTCTCTCTCTCTCTCTCTCTCTCTCTCTCTCTCTCTCTCTCTCTCTCCTCCCCTCTGGCTGTCTTAGAAACTGCTGTGTAGATGGACGTAGTTTGGAACTCCCAGGACTACCTAGAAACTTTCTTGGAGATAAAGAGCTGAAAGGACCAGCATGGTGGCACACGCCATTCATCCCAGCATTTGGGAGGCAGGGGTAGGTGGATCTCTGTGAGTTTGAGACCAGCGTGGTCTAAAAACAGAGTTCCAGGACACCCAAGGCTACCCAGAGAAACCCTGTCTTAAAAAACCAATATAAATAAGTAAATAAATAAATGAAATTAAGGGAAGCAGGGCCTGGTGGTGCATGCCAGGACAATTAATTATATCTGTTTTATTTTATTTTTTTTCTTATGACTAATGCCATGAAAAATTTAAATAATCAGTGCATTGCTGTCACTAGGCCTGGCTCTTTCCTTCCTTCCTTCCTTTCCTCCTCCTCCTCCTCTTCCTTCTCTTCCTTCTAATATATATATATTTTTCGAGACAAGGTTTCTCTGTGTTAGCCTTGGCCGTCATGGACTCATTTTGTAGACCAGGCTGGCCTTGAACTTACAGCGATCCACCTGCCTCTGCTTCCCAAGTGCTGGGATTAAAGTCATGCGCCATCACGCCCGGCTTCCTTCTAATATTTTTATTAATTAAAAAACAATTTTTTAAAAGACAGGGAGTTAAACAATTTGGTTGATTTTCTTTTCACACAGCGAGGGTACTGTGTAGATTAGGAGAACTTCCTCAGAATTCCACACATGCAAATTGGGTTTAAGTTCTGGTCCTCCAGAATAAATGACCTTGAAAAGTATGTCCCAGGACTGCTTCCGTATTGGTGAGGTAAGCCACCGTGATATCTGCCCTCCAGAAGGTGGCTTCATTTTGGTGAACACCGTCAGAGAATTTGACTTTAAACTAAACATATAATAAAGTGACAGCGTTATGGGTTCAAGATTAGCCACACACTGACCACTAGAACCCCAGACTTAGATCAATGGAAGGTAAAGAAATGAAAGGAGGCCAGGTGTGGTCTCGCTCGTGCACGCACACACACCCACCTTTAATCCAATCACTCAGTGGACATATAGCAGTTAGAATTCTGTGCATTAAAGGGAGGTCTGATCTGGAGAGGGATAGCGAGTGATTTCCAGTGACTCTTATCCTAACTACCATCTGTCTGTCTGTGTGTCTGTGTGTCTGTGTGTCTATCTATCTATGTATCTATAGGTTAGGGAATCCGAAGCTCTGTCTGTCCTGCATTAACTTTGGATATGCTGGCCCATGTCTGGAAATAAACAGATTGTGTGTGGGTTGCTCATGTGTCTTTTTAGCAAACTTGATTTTTGTTTTTGGTGGGTTTTTTGTTTTTGTTTGTTTGTTTTGTTTAGGTTTGTCAAGACAGGGTCTCTCTGTGTAGCCTTGTCCATCCCAGACTCAATCTGTAGACCCGGCTGGCCTCCAACTCACAGTGATCTGCCAGCCTCTTCGTCCTGAGTGTTGTGTGTGATTCAAGGCACACATTTGATTTTTATTTCACTATTAAATTTGCTTTAAATTTATGTGGTAGCCATGGTAGCAGGCGCCATGGATTGTTCCACCTCCCTTACCTTCAGTGCTCCAGACACATGAGGGGAAGGGAAAGCCCTAACCTAGGCTGCTTCAAAAGCCTTGGGCTCCACTCCTCCCTGTAATGAACATGCTGGCCCATGCCTAACAAGTAGGAGTCATCCTGGGCAAAAAGTGCCACCCACCCACACCCCAAAAATTGTCGAGAGAGAGAGAGAGAGAGAGAGAAAGAGAAAAAGAGAAGGACAGAGAAGGTTGGGGGTAGGGGGAGGGGGGAAGGGGAAGCCATGGCCTAGGGTGCTTCCAAAGCCCTGGGCTCCATCCTCTTATTATGCATTCACTTAATCCATACATGCCTGTCATGTCAGCACCCAGCAGCTGGAAAGAGAAGATCATCTCTAGCACCATTGGACTAGTGCTTTAATTTGCTCAAACACTGTATTTATTCTGAGACCAGAAGTTGGGCTGGGCAGGAACAGCATTGGCAGCAACAGCAGACACAACCAAGGAGGGACCCCAAGCAGTGAGGTGTTTTCAAAAGGAGCCTCCCTCCCCAAAGCTGCCTATCCTAACTGATTTGCCAATAACTGATTTGTCAGGCAGGTCAATTTTGCTCTCTTTCACTTGTGCTTATTCTACTTTACTTTGTATGTCCTGAGGGGTTGGGCCGGTTAGGGTTTGGGTTAGCCACTCATCAGAGTCTAAGGTTCAATCATAGTTTGCATGAGCAATCATAAATGATGAGGGTATCAGACCACACATGGTCATTTACACACACACACACACACACACACACACAGAGAGAGAGAGAGAGAGAGAGAGAGAGAGAGAGAGAGAGCGCTACCTTATAAAATCAAATAGAATGAACAATAAAGTAACAGGGAATTAAAAACACACAGGTATTCAATCCCAGCACTCTGGAAGCAGATGCAGGTAGATCTCTGTTAGTTCGAGTCCAGCCTGGTTTACAAAGTCAGTCCAAGATAGCCAAGGCTACACAGAGAAAACCTGCCTCAAAAACAAAAACAAAAAGAAAAACGAAAACAAAAATACCCAACCAACCAACCAAACCAGACAGGCTTGTTTGTCATGGCCATGGCTGTTTTGAACTTTCGCTATAGGCCAATCTGGCCTGGAAACAAAGATTACACTGCTTTTGCCATTCCCGTTTGATAATTTGGTTTTGTTTTGTTTTGGTTATGTGTTCAAGAGTGGCCACTCACTGACCACTCTCAGACACCAGACTCATATGGATGGACTTAAATGTGAACACTGGGGGCAGGGAACAGAAACAAAGCTGGGCATGGTGCTGCAGGCCTTTAATCCCAGCATTCAGGAAGCAGAGGCAGGCAGGCAGATCTTTATAAGTTTGAGGTAGGCCCGGTCTACAGAGCGAGTCCAGGACAGGACAGCCAAGGCTACACAGAGAAACCCTGTTTTGGGGGAAAAACAAAGACACACACACACACACACACACACACACACACACACACACACACACACACACACAGACTTACAGGCCAGAACAAGGCCTATTCCTTTCAAAGGAAAAAAAGCAAAAGTTGAAGGTTACCCTTTGACCTTGTGTCAGAAAGTGTGGGTGAGGCTGCTGCTTGACTGTTTATCTCTTAATTATCTTCCAGTTACACCCTACTTTTCCTTGGAGGTGGAGGTCAGGAAGCCTTCATGGCTGGCTGATATGAAAGTCGGGCATTTTCATGTTTCACAGGAAAACTCTCATTTGTTTGCTGTTTGTTTGGATTTTCACAGACAGGGTCAGTCTCTTTATGTAGCCCTTATTGTCTCTGAATTCACTATTTAGGCCAGACTAGCCACCTGAATTCACAGTCTATCTGTCTCCCTCTGACTCGAATGGATATTCATAAGGCCCTATGGATATCTCACCTTCTTTACACCCTGAATTCTAGACAGACACGTTATTTTACATAGGGTTCTCTCTCTCTCTCTCTCTCTCTCTCTCTCTCTCTCTCTCTCTCTCTTTCTCTCCTTCCCCCTTCATGCTTGCCCCCCCCCCGGTTTTTGTGTGTGTGTGTGTGTTTGTGTGAAGGCTACACAAATAAACTAGCTTTCAAAGAACCCAAAATTAACTAAATATGTCTGCCTGAGACACAGGAAAAGTTCCAGACCAGTCAATTCTATTTGTGTTTTCTGCTGTAATTAGCGAAAATAAAATGATCAGTTTCTCAAATCATGGCTACTCTGCCTTAGGGTCTCTCTAACCATATGTCTCTTTCCTTGTCTTTTTGCCTGTTTGTAAGACCACGTTTCATTGCTTATTCTTTATTAATGATTCAGTAAATTTTATGTGCATTTTTGTGTTGTTGTTTTATTTGTCCTGTTTTTTCCCATCCATGTCATTATTTTTATCTAAAAGCGAGCGCCACAGCATCTGGATGATCGTGCATTTTTCTTATAAGTTATACTCCTTTCTGTGTGACAGCACCTCAGCATTTAAACCAAAGAGAGCATTAAGAGACATAAAATAGCGGTGCACGCCTTTACTCCCGGTGCTTGGGAGGCAGAGGCCAGTGGATCTCCGTGAGTTCCAGGACACCCAGAGCTGTTGCACAGAGAACCCCTGTCTCGAAAAACCACAAACATAAAAAATAAAAATAACAAAAATAAAAATGCGTCAGGATTGAAGAGCACTGGCAGCTCTTGGGAAGGTATAGCCTTCAGTTCCCAGCAGCCACGTGGTGGCTCACAACCATTTATGAGGAGACATGGCGCCCTCTCCTGGCCCGCAGGTGGAGATGCAGGCAGAACACTGCACACTTAATGCAGAACTCAAAGAGAACAGAAAGAGAGAAAAACAAAATGAAACGACACAGCTGAGGGGGAGGTCTGGTGTTGCTCCTGTGGTCTCATCTTTACTTTTTTTTCAGACAGGGTTTCTCTGTGTAGCCTTAACTGTCCTGGACTCACTTTGTAGACCAAGGTGGCCTCGAACTCACAGTGTTCCACCTGCCTCTGCTTCCCAAGTGCTGGGATAAAACGCGTGCACCACCATATGATAACCGGCAGCTGCGTGTGGGATTCTTTTAAGATTTTTTTATGTTTCTTTGTTTGTTTGTTTGTTTGGTTGGTTGGTTCCGAGACAGGGTTTCTCTCTGTAGCCTTGGCCATCCTGGACTCACTTTGTAGACCAGGCTGGCCCTTGAACTCATAGCAACCCTTTCTTTCCTCTTCCAGAAATGGACTGCTTCCTGATTTCAGCTTAAGACAGTCACACTTCTAGGTCATGGTAGAGGGGACTAGGAAGGACTCCAACCCATTTCACATAAATAGTACCCTGAACGAAAAGAACAGGCATCGGCTGCTCTGCCTTTTGGTCTCTCCAGTCTCTTGTGTATGTTTGGGCTTGTATGTGAACCCACACATTTCTTTCTACCATAAATTATATTCCAAAACAAATGTGTGTTAGTAGTAACATTGGTTTTTTTTTTTTTTTACACTTTTAAATTAAAGGGTACTTTCAAAGTCTGGGGTGAGAGACTCCTCACAACCCCCCCCTGCCCCCCCCGCCCCCGGCGCTCCGCTCTGCCCCCCTGCCTCCCACCCCCTGTGAATTGGACTTAAGTCCCTGCCATCTAGAGGGATGGTAAACACAGAGAACAGAGAAGATCACTTCAGAAGATTCTTTCCCCCCTGTGTGGCGGTTCCTCATAATTCAAAGAAAGAGAACATGAAGACAAAGCAAATGGGACTAGAGAGATGGATCGGTGGTGAGGAGGACTGTCAGCTCTTCCAAAGGACCTGGGTTGGATTCCCAACACCCACATGGCAGCTCACAACTGTCTTTAACACCACTAGAAGGGATCTGACACATTCATAGCGAATGATGTACATTAAAAAATTAAAATAAGGCCGGGCAGTGGTGGCGCATGCCAATAATCCCAGCACACAGGAGTCAGTGGCATTCGGATTGGTGTAAATTTTTGGACTTCATGTGTCCTCCCCAATCCTTTCTTGGTACCTGGCTGTTGCGTTCCAGCGCGCAGGTTTAAAGACCCCTGTGGAGGTCACCTCTGTCCCCTCGGGATCAGGGGGGGGTTGGTGGGGCCCGTAGGGATTCGGCCTGTGGGTGTGAGGTCCTTCTCTCCCTCCCGTGGCTCTCTCAGACTCTTGCCCTCTTTCCCCCTTCTGTGGGATTATGACTGAACGCCTCTAAGTTAGAATCCCGCCCAGGCAGAACGATAAGGCAGCGCCGAAGGAGCCTTGCTTGGCCCCGGATAGCCGGGTCCCCGTCCGTCCCTACCGGCAGTCCATCGTCGTCGCCGTCGCGCGTGCGCCCTCTCACGGGGGTGTCGCCGCCGGCTGGCCGGCGGGCTTCCCCGCCGCCCGTCGGGACCGGAGTCAGGTGCGGAAAGCCATTCGTCCCGGGAAACAGGGCTCGGCCAGAAAGGGGGCCACCCTCTCGCCCATCATGTCAGCACAAGTTCCTGTGGAACCTGGCGCTAAACCAATCATAGACGACCTGCTTCTGGGTTGGGGTTTCTATGTTGCAGAGCAGCTTCCTCACTGTTATCTATTGAAAGTCAGCTCTCGACACAATGGTTTGTCTAGGCGGCCCGTCCACCCCTCTCTCACTCTCCCTGTCTCCCGAACGATGAGTTCCTGTTTTTCCCCTCCGCATCTCCGGGAGAAAGCGCCCCCTGCCTGCTTCACCACTGCCGCCTTTTCCTGCCCGCCCCCGCTCCGCCCCTGGCCAAGCCTGGATGTGAGGCAAAGGCGGTGGCAGCGGTGTGACCGCTGGAGGGGGCAGGGTAGGCTTTATCCATTTTGCCTCGCTCGCGACCCGACCTGCCTGGAGGTTGGCGATCACCCCTTCTGGACTCTTTTTTTTAAAATAATATATATATATTTATATCTGTATACACAACTGATGCGAGTCCTATAACCATGGAGGTCGACCAGTTGTCCCTTTCAAGGGATGCGGGTCCTAACCTAAAACTATGGAAGTCGACCCTTCTGCCTAACCGTGGAAGTTTGATGAAGTTTGGTTTGTTTGTTTGTTTTCCCATGCCACTGTGGGGAGAGGGACGGGCGGGCCATTTATTTATTTATTTATTTACTTACTTACTTACTTGTTTTTTTATTTACTTGTTTATTTGTGTGTTTGTTTATTCATTCATTTGCCTAACTTTCTATCCATTTATTTATTTATCTGTCTATTTGTTTATCTATTTATCAGGCTATCTATTTATCTATCTATCTATCATCTATCTATCTATCTATCTATCTATCTATCTATCCTATGCTTGTCTATCTGCAGATATATATACGGGCAGGCCAGAAGAGTGCACCAGATATCTTTCTCCTCCTCCTCCTCCACCTCCTCCTCCTCCTCCTGGAGCCATTTATTAATAAATATTTGATTAATTACTCAGTCTGTGAAGATCGAACTTTCTTTCTTTCTTTCTTTCTTTCTTTCTTTCTATTTATCTGTCTATCTATCTATCTGCACCTGCAGGCCAGAAGAGGGCACCATAATCTTTCTCTACCTCATCCTGGAGCTATTTTATTTATTTACTTATTCATTCATTCATTCATTCATTCACTCATTTCTCTATGTTTATCTGCAGGCCAGAAGAAGACACCAGATCGCCTTGAAGAGAGGTCCAGTGTTTGCTCCAGAAATAGCAGACTACCATAGTTTTCTGGTTTGTTCCAGGTCTGATCGCAGATGTGTGCTCCCCCCCCTTCTGTGTGTGTGTGTGGTCGGGGAGGTGATGTCATTTGCTGGAGGTGGGGAAGAGAAACAGGGAGGAGACATTGGGAAGCATTGTGTTACCTAAAACTTTGTGTGTTTGTTTGTTGTTTGTTTTTTGAGACAGGGTTTCTCTGTGTAGCCTTGGCCATCCTGGACTCACTTAGTAGACCAGGCTGGCCATTGAACTCATAGCAACCCTTTCTTTCCTCTTCCAGAAATGGACTGCTTCCTGATTTCAGCTTAAGACAGTCACACTTCTAGGTCATGGTAGAGGGGACTAGGAAGGACTCCAACCCATTTCACATAAATAGTACCCTGAACAAAAAAAACAGGCATCGGCTGCTCTGCTTTTTGGTCTCTCCAGTCTCTTGTGTAGGTTTGGGCTTGTATGCGAACCCACACATTTCTTTCTACCATAAATTATATTCCAAAACAAATGTATGTTTGTAATACTGTTTTTTTTACACTTTTAATTTAAAGGGTAATTTCTAGGTCAGGGTTGAGAGGTTCCTCACAATCCCCCCCTGTTCCCCCACGTGCCTGCAAGTGCCCCTCCTCTCCCCCCTCCCGACCCCTGGCCCACCACGCCCTCGACCCTCTGCTCTGCCCCCTGCCCCCCACCCAATGTGAATTAGATTTAAGTCCCTGCCATCTAGAGGGATGGTAAACACAGAGAACAGAGAAGATCACTTCAGAAATGTTTTCCCCCCTGTGTGGTGTTGCCTCAGAATTCAAAGAAAGAGAGCATGAAGACAAAGCAAATGGGACTAGAGAGATGGATCAGTGGTGAGGAGCACTGTCAGCTCTTCCAAAGGACCTGGGTTGGATTCCCAACACCCACATGGCAGCTCACAACTGTCTGTAACGCCACTAGAAGGGATCTGACACATTCATACCGAATGATGCACAGAAAAAAATTCAAATAAGGCCAGGCGGCGGTGGCGCATGCCAATAATCCCAGCACTCGGGAGGCAGAGGCAGTCGGATTTCCGTAAATTTTAGTACAGCCTGGTCTACAAAATCAAGTAAGTCCAGGACAGTCAAGGCTACACAGAGAAACCCTAACGTGAAAACTGAATCCCTTGCCCCCGCCCAAAAAAAAAAGAAATAAAAAAATAATGAAATGAAATAAAGATAAATAAAGTGAAAGGAACCGTTTCAGAGGTCTGGTGTAGATCCTCGGTCTACATTTTTTTGTTTCTTTTGGTTTGGTTTTGGTTTGGGTTCCTGAAGACAGCGTTTCTTTATGGAAGCTTGGCTGTTGTGGACCCGCTGTGTAGATGAGGCTGGCCTCAAACTCACAACAATCCACCTGTCTCTGCCTCCCGAGTGCTAGGATTAAAAAAAGGCATGTGCCACCACCGTCTGGCTACGCCTTTAATCCCAGAACTCTGGAGGCAGAGTCAGGCAGATCGCTGTGAGTTTAAGACCAGCTTGGTCTGCAAAGGGAGCCCAGGAATGGACAGCCAATGCTACACCCAGAAACGCTGTCTCTGGGTGTAGGGTGTGGGGGTGGTGGATGTGGGAGAGAGAAACAAAACAAAACAAAAACCAAAACTTGGCTGTCACACCCGCGAAGTGGAGAGGTAGAGCCCCGCCCACCTCCTCCGTGGCTGGTGCCAGTACTGGAGGGGCGGGGCCAATATTCCCCTTGCGATGGTATCATCCAGCAAGCACCACAGCGCCCGGATGATGGTGTGTTGTTCTCATAAATTACACTCTTTTCGGTGTGACAGCAGTTCAGCATTTAAACCAAAGAAGCATTACGCAAAATAAAATGGAGCCGGGCGGTGGTGGCGCACGCATGCCAGTTGTCTCAGAACTTGGGAGGCAGAGGCAGGCGTGAGCTCCAGGGCAATCAGACCTGTTAGACAGAGAAACCCTGTCTTGGAAAAGCACAAAAAGAAATAAAAAGAAACAAAATAAAAGTAAAAAATGCCTCAGGAGGGGTTAAAAGCACTGGCTGCTCTTCCAATGGTCCTGAGAGGCAAGCAGAACACTCCACAATTAATCCAGAAATCAATCTAAAACAGAAAGAGAGAAAAACAAAATGAAAGGCCCCAGCTGAGAGGGAGGTCTGGTGTGGCTCCTGTGGTCTCATTTTTAAGAGAGCGAGATAGGGCTCAATGGAAATCTGGCGTGTTCAATGGGTAGATGGGGACCTCGAGGATCTAAACTAGAAATGGTTTGTTAAAGTGTACATATGTGATTCTTCTAAGACTTATATACACCCCAGCGTGCATGCGAACACACACACAAATCTTTAAAGATAAATAACAAAACAACTGTTTCTGTCTTTGTAACTGCCCTCATTGGAGCTTTTCTTGTTTCATCGTGTGTGTGTGTGTGTGTGTGTGTGTGTGTGTGTGTGTGTGTGTGTGTATGTGTGAGCGGGCACCGGAGCACGGGTGTTATAAATTAATCCCCAGCTGAGAAATCAGTCACAGTCTCTAGCTATAACCACCGCCTCTGATGTACTGAGATTGTTTTTTTACCCCATTCTTCCTTCTTTCCTTCCTAGCTATCTAACTCCCAGCACCTATTTCATTCCTCTTCAAGAAATGGACTGCTTCCTGATGTCACCTTAAGTCAGTCACTTCTAAGTCATGCCAGAGGGGACTAGGAAGGACCCCAAACCATTTCACATAAATAGTACCCTGAACGATAAGAACAGGCATCGGCTGCTCTGTCTTTTGTTCTCGTTGCTCTCCTGTTTATGTTTGAGCCTGTATGTGAATCCACACATTTGTTCCCCTGTAAATTATATTCCAAAGCAAATTACTGCTTGTAGTGGTCTTTTTCTTGTTTTTCTTGTTGTTTGTTTGTTGGTTGGTTATTTATTTTATTTTTTTCTTCTCTTTTTTATTGAAAGTGTGGGTATACTTTCTAGATCAGGAGAGAGAGCCTCCTCACACAATTCTCTCTCTCTCTCCCCTCCCCCCTCTCTTACTGGGTATAGAATCACATTGATTTTCTGGGCTGGTTATAGAGTCACTGCTGCATTGCTAATAAATAGATTCAGTACTGACTGATGACTAATAAACATTAGAAGGTAGCTGGCACTACCTAGACCAGGTTGCCTGACTCTGCTGTGATCTAATGAGGGAACTATGAGGATTGGTATCCATTTGTCTGTCTGTGTGTCTATTATCTATCTTTCTATCTATCTATCTATCTATCTATCTATCTATGTGTGTATGTATGTATGTATCTAACATCTATGTATTTATGTATTAGTATAGTACGGAGAGTAAACTATATAAAGGACTCGTTTATCCTTTTTAAATAGTTGAGTAAAGAATTAAATATTTAGCCAGGCATGGTGGCACACACCTTTAATCCTGTCTGTCTGTCTATCTATCTATCTATCTATCTATCTATCTATCTATCATCGATGTATTTACATACTAACTTCTCTACTTACACAGTGTTTAAATTATTTTGGAGACAGTGTCTCTCTATGTATTCCTGTCTGTCTTGAAAATCGCTGTGTATACTGACCTAGTTTGGAACTAGAACTTTTCTTGGGTTAAAGAAATTGTAGTTTTTTGTTTGCTTGCTTGCTTTCTTGCTTGCTTGATTGTTTGTTTCCAGACAAGGTTTCTGATGTAGCCTTGCCTGTCCTGGACTTGCAAGTGTAAGTGATTCTCTCACCTCTTTGTCCCAATTGCTGGGATTAAAGGCAAAGGAAAACAAAACCAAAAACAAAGCCAGGCATGGCATAGTGGTGCATGCCTTTAATCCCAGCACTCAGGAGGCAGAGGCAGGCAGATTGCTGTGAGTTTAAGGCCAGCCTGGTCTACAAAGGGAGCCCAGGACTGGACAGCCAACGCTACACAGAGAAACCCTGTCTTGGTGTGGACGTTGTAGGGGAGTTGGTAGTGGGAGACAGAAACAAAACAAAACAAAACACCAAAATTTGGCTGTCACACCCGCCAGGTGTAGAGGGAGAGCACCGCCCACCTCCTCCACGGCCGGTGCCAGTACTGGAGGGGCAGGGCCAATATTGCCCTTGTGATGGTATCATCCAGCGAGCACCACAGCGCCTGGATGATGGTGTGTTGTTCTCATGAATTACACTCTTTTCTGTGTGACAGCGCCTCAGCATTTAAACCAAAGAGAGCATTATGCAAAATAAAATGGAGCCGGGCGGTGTTGGCGCACGCATGCCTGTTGTCTCAGAACATGGGAGGCAGAGGCAGGCATGAGCTCCAGGGCAGTCAGAGCTGTTACACAGAGAAACCCTGTCTCGAAAAACCACAAAAAGGAATAAAATGAAACGAAATAAAAGTAAAAAATGCCTCAGGAGGGGTTAAAAGCACTGGATGCTCTTCCAAAGGTCCTGAGAGGCCAGCAGAACACTCCACTCTTACTCCAGAAATCAATCTGAAACAGAAAGAGAGAAAAACAAAATGAAAGGCCCGAGCTGAGAGGGAGGTCTGGTGTGGCTCCTGTGGTCTCATTTTTAAGAGAGCGAGATAGGGCTCAATGGAAATCTGGCGTGTTCCATGGGTAGATGGGGACCTCGAGGATCTAATCTAGAAATGGTTTGTTAAAGTGTACATATGTGATTCTTTTAAGACTTATATACACCCTAGCGTGCATGCGAATACACACACATCCTTAAAGATAAATAACAAAACAACCGATTCTGTCTTTGTAACTGCACTCATCGGAGATTTTCTGGTTTCATCGTGTGTATGTGTGTGTGTGTGTGTGTGTGTGTGTGTGTGTATGTGTGTATGTGTCTGTGTTTGTGTGTGTGTGCCCTCGCGAGCGCGCACGCACTTGTGTTAAAAATTAATCTTCAGCCGGGCGGTGGTGGCACACGCCTTTAATCCCAGCACTTGGAAGGCAGAGGTAGGCGGATCGCTGTGAGTTCGAGGCCAGCCAGGTCTACAAAGTGAGTCCTGGACAGCCAATGCTATACAGAGAAACCCAGTCTCAAAAAACCAAAAAAAAAAATCCTCAGCTGAATGATCAGTCACAGTCTCTAGCTATGATCACCACCACTGATGTGCTGAGATTGTTTTTTTACCCCCTTTTCCCTTCTTTCCTTCCTACCTATCTCACTCACAGCACCCACTTCTTTATTCTTCCAGAAATGGACTGCTTCCTGATGTCACCTTAAGTCAGTCCCTTTTAGGTCATGCTGGAGGGGACTAGGGAGGACCCCAAACCATTTCACATGAATAGAACCCTGAACGATAAGAACAGGCATTGGCTGCTCTGTCCTTTGGTCTCGTTGTTCTTTTTTTTATGTTTGAGCCTGTATGTGAACCCACACATTTCTTTCTTCTGTAAATTATATACCAAAACAAATGACTGCTTGTAGTAGTTTTTGCTTTTGTTTTTGTTTTTGTTTTTGTTGTTTTTGTTATTTGTTTGTTTATTGGTTGGTTGGTTATTTATTTTATTTTTTTCTTCTCCTTTTTATTGAAAGGGTATACTTTCTATATCAGGAGAGAGAGCCTCCTCACACAATTCTCTCTCTCTCTCTCTCTCTCTCTCTCTCTCTCTCTCTCTCTCTCTCTCACACACACACACACACACGTGTGAATTGGATTTATGTCCCTGCCATCTAGAGGAATGGTAAACACAGAGATCACTTTTGAAGAATTTCTTTTCTGTGTGGCTGGGCCTTAGAATTCAAACAAAAGGAACCATCTCAGAGGTCTGCTGTTGTTCCTTAGTCTAATTTTGTTTGGTTTGTGTTTTGGTTTTGGTTTTTGGAGACAGGGTTTCTCTATGTAGCCTTGGCTGTCCTTGACTCACTGTGTAGACCAAGCTGGCCTCAAACTCACAAAGAAACATCTGTCTCTGTCTCCTGTTTTTTTTCCTGTCATTATTATTATTTTAAAAGTTTATTTTCAGTTTAAAAAAATATGTCTTTATTTATTATTTTGTATACAGTGTTCTCTCTACCTGCTTGTATGTCTGCCTGTCAGAGAAGGACATTAGATCACATTATAGATGGTTGTGAGCCACAGTGTGCTCGGTATGAATGCAAATCAGGACCTCTGGAGGAGCAGTCAGTGCTCTTAACCTCTGAGCCACCTCTCCAGCTCTTATTGATTGATTGATTTATTTATTTATTTATGTTGCTGTTGTTTGTTTTGTTTTAAGACAGTGAGTTACAACTTTTATGTGGTATGTCTGTTCATGGAGCAAGGGGGACTGTACAGATCAGCAGAGGCTACCCTATCATTTGGCACATGCAAATTGGGTTAAAGTTCTGAAACCAGAACTTAAAGAAGCCAACTGTGTGGTCCTGTATGTCTTTAATCCCATAGCTCTGAAGGTAGAGGCTGGTGAATCTCTGTGAGCTGGAGGCAGGCCTCATCTAGTTAGGGATTTCCAAGGTTACATAGGGTATGGAGAATAGTTTATCGTTTCTAAGTAGTTGAGTAAAGAATTAAATACTTGTTCAAAAGAATTAAATATTTACCTTATAAGATAAATAAATGAGCCGGGCGTGGTGTCGCATGCCTTTAATCCGAACACTTGGGAGGCAGAGGCAGGCAAATCGCTGTGAGTTCGAGGCCAGCCTGGTCTACAAAGTGAGTCCAGGATGGCCAAGGCTACACAGAGAAACCCTGTCTCGAAAAACATATATATATATAGCTACACAGAGAAACCCTGTCTCACAGAAAGCAAAGCAAACAAGCTTTGGGTTTTGGTTCCACATAGGTTGTTATTTCTTCATTTATCTAGCTAGCTAGCTAGTTAGTTAGCTAGTTAGTTAATTTTGTTTTTCAGGCAGTGTTTGCTTGTAATAGCCATGACTGTCATGCAACTTTCTCTGTAGACCAGTATGGGCTGGATACAGAGATTGTCCTGTATCTGGATTTGCAGTGTTGGAATTTTGTTTTGTTTTGTTTCGTTTCTGTGCAGCAGTCAAGGGTTTCTCTGTCTAGTAGTCCTGGCCATCTTGGAACTCACTCTTTAGAGCAGGCCGAACTCACACTGAGCCAGCGATTCATTGTCTTCTGCGTGCCAAATGTTGGAATTGTTTTGCTTTTTGGGTGGGAGGGGTTCGAGACAGGGTCTCTCTGTGTGGCCTTGGCTGCCCCAGACTCGCTCTGTAGACCAGGCTGGCCTGCCTGTCAGTCACAGCACTTAGCCAGCCTGCTGCCCGCCTCTGCCTCCTGAGCGCTGGGAAGAATGGAGGGCAGGCACGGGTGGGCGCCACTAAGCCCGGCTACGTGTTGGATTTCTGTTTTGTTTTCTGTTTTCTGTGAAGTCAAGGGTCCCTCTTTGTAGTCGTGGCTGTCCTGGAAGTCACTCGGTAGACCAAACTGGACACAGACTCAGAGGTTCACTTGCCCTCACCTCCCAAGGACTGCAATTTTTTGTGTAGGTGTTTACTTGTTTTCAGGGGTAGCGTTTCGATGCAACAGCCCTGGCTGTCGCGCAGCTTGCTCTGCAGACCAGTCTGCCATTTTGCTTTGGTTTGTCTTTTCTGTGCATTGAAGGGCTTCACGTTTAGAGTCAGATTTGGTGCAGGCATGCAGGGGCATAACTAATATGCCTTGGCTTTCTCAGAATCCTCTCTGTATTGCCAGGCTCGCCTCGGATTCGGAGCGACCCACCAGCCTCTGGCCCCCAAGTGCCAGGAAGGGAGCTGTGGGCCACCCCAGACAAGCTCAAGTTTTATCAATATCTGCTTGGGTTGAGTGAAAAAGGATCTGAAGTCAGTTCAAGGTCATCATCACTCCTCCCTCAGCCTTTGACCTTATGCCAGAAAGGGTAGGGTACTGAACTTCTTATCTCTTGATTACCTTCCAGTGACACCTTAGTTTCTCCTTGGAGGTGGAGAGGCCTCCGTGGCCGATGTGGAAAGTCTGCCGTTTTCAAGTGTCACAGGGAAATGCTCATTTGGTTTTTGGTCCCCCCTCCCCTTCCCCTTCCCCTTCCCCGACAGAGTTTCTTGGAATAGTAGCCTTGGCTGTCCTGGAATCACATTGTAGACCAGTCTGGCCTCAAACTCACAGTGATCTGCCTGCCCCTCCCTGCCTCAGCAGTGAGTGCTGGGATTAAAGGTGTGTGCCACCACCACGCCCAGATGGTTTTTGTTTTGTTTCCTTTCGTTTTAAGAGATGGTGCCAGTCTCTTTATGTAGCCTTTATTGTCTCAGAATTCACTGGGTTTTTTGTTTTGTTTTGTTTTTTCCTTTTTGAAGATTTCTTGACTATTACATATACAGGTCTGTGCCTGCATGTACATACACCGGCAGGCCAGAAGAAGGCATCAGATCACATTATAGATGGTTGTGAGCCACCATGCATGTTGTTTCTAGGCAGAACAGTGTCCTTAACCACTGAGCCATCTCTCCAGCCCCAGCGTTCACTATTGACAGCATATCTGCCTCTCCCTGTCTCCCATCTGACATCCATAAAGTGCTATTGATAGCTGTTGCTGAGATACTTAATTCTTTCTTTCCTTCTTTCTTTCATCTTGTGTGGCCCCTCTTTTATCACACATGAATTATGTTCATACTTTTATTCATTCATTCATTCTCTCATTTATTTTGTACTCATCTCTATGGTTATTTATTTATTTATTTATTTTGGTTGTTGTTTCTGTTTTTTGAGACAGAGATTCTGCGTAGGCTTGGCTGTCCTGGACTCAGTTTGTAGACTAGGCTGGCCTTAAACTCACAGCAATCTGCCTGACTCTCCTGGGATAAAAGAAAGCCCTGCGCCGCCACCCCCTGGCTTTTAGTTATTTCTTTGAGTCAAGGTCTCTCCCTCTCCATCTCCCTCTCCCTCCCCGCATCTCCTCTCCCTACCCCCGGCACTCCCATCCCACTGTATGCCTGTAGTGCTGAATATAGTAGAATCATACTGTTTTTGTGGACTGGTTAGACTCATTCTGCATTACTAATAAATAGAATCAGTACTGATGACTAATAAACATTGGTCTCCATTTGTCTGTCTGTGCCTCCCCTATCTATCTATCTATCTATCTATCTATCTATCTGTCTGTCTATCTATCTATTATCTTTGTATTTATGTATTAGTGTAGTATGGAGGCTACACTAAATAAAGGACTAGTTTATCCTTTATAAATAGCTGAGTAATGAATTAAATATTTAGCTTGTGTGGCCTCTGTATTATCACGCGTGAATTATGTTCATGCTTATATGTATTTAATTTGTATATTTTTTAAAAAGATACTTGTTTGGCTGAGCATCAGTTGAACATGCCTTTAATTCCAGCACTCGGGAGGCAGAGGCAGGCGGATCGCTGTGAGCTCCAGGCCAGTCTGGTCTACAAAGCGAATCCAGGACAGCCAAGGCTACACAGAGAAATTCTGTCTCAAAATACCAAAAAAAAAAAAAACCAAAAAAAGAAATCAAATTGGCCTTGGTACTTCATTGCTTTAATCCATGCACTGTGAAGGTAGATCTCTGACTTCTAAATCAGACCATGGCACACATAAGCATACAGGTGAGTGATCTCACATCAGTGCACCACAGAAGAATCTTGAAGAATCAGACAAATCAGAAGGTAGTGACTGGTTGCATCAATGTATAGTCGGGAATTTTTTTCCTTTCCTTTCCTCTTTCTTTTTTCTTTTTCTTTTTGCGATTCACTGAGTTGTAAGAGATTTGAGTGTTCATGGAACACAGAGGCAGGACAATGAGGGCCTGTCTAATGAGCTGCTTTCTCCCCCCTCCCCACCCACTCAACACTGCCCCCCCACACCCCACAACCCATGTATTTTTGTGCACACAGTCTGAGATATTTAATTTTTTCACCCTTCCTTCCCTCCTTCCTTCCTTCCTTCTTTCCTTCCTTCTTTCCCTTTTTCTTTTTTTCCTTCTTTCTTTCTTCTGAGATTGTGTGGGCCCTGTTTTATCACACAC